>NW_027322957.1:0-1558 GCF_032062135.1 Pyxicephalus adspersus | reverse complement strand
TTGATTATCTTTATAGTAAAATATTTGGTCTTTCCAAAGGAGGTAACTGAATGAAAAAGATAGATACATGGAAAAGAGATACATAGGAATGTATATGTAGGAAACTACAGCTACATGTTAAATACAATTTCAGGAAAATCTGTTCTGCTAACCAAAAGTCACAAATCATATTCTGGACTTTAAACAATGAGTCTAATATTAATTGCATTAGTTTGTCCTTATGTGTACTAAAACGTTTATTCAGTCCAGAAACTAAAAAGTGATTTCTGCATGCTGCAGAATTTTATAATTATTTTTTATACTGTGTTCATAGGATATTTAAAAAGCATTTCTCCACTTTTTTAAATATCCATTAATGTTAAATATGAGAAAATATCACTGAAAACCTGGATGTAGTGTCCAAAAAAACCAAACATGTTAGTCTAAGCCTGCTCGGCCAAAGGCAACTCAGCAAGACAAACATATGCTGGAGCAACTCATAACTACTATATATTATCATTAAGGAAGCAGGATAGCTTTCCTCAGTCATGTCTCCAAAGGTCTGTTATGTCATCATATAATGAGAACAGCTGTTAAATATTTAATAAGCAGTGTATGAGGCTTGATCATTAAAAACTAAAATTGCTATCTAAAAAAAAATTTACAATTCCACTGTTACAACTTACTTACTACATTACACATTGTCCTATTGGATCACATTACAAATTATTTTAATCTATAGTTTTCATGTACCATGTTAGAAGTTGTTTCTCATAGGGTATGTAGGCTTTTTGAAATGTTTTCCAAAGTTTAGGTATTTCTAGCTACACAGATAATTCAACCAAAAAAAAATTTTTTTATATCTGGAGGCTCAGTTTCACATGTGGTTGTTACATAGAGACATAAATACAAAGTGCTTAGGGATGCTCACTTCTTCAGGCTAACTTGTGCTCATTAAGACATTTGATATTTGTATATATCCTCCCAAAAGCCAGCCTGTTGCCCACTAAGACACAGGACTGTGACAATTTCAGAAAGCTATGCACAGCACCTAGCCGACCCCTATCACCAGTCCTGACCTACCTGCACTGAATCAGGAAGCACAGAGACCCAAACATAATCTTTTAATTAAATGTTTGTGCAAGAAAGGGTATACAGTATAACGTGTAGGCATAAAAGAAATATAAATCTTACTTTTGGAACAGAGTTATTAAAGTTCA
Organism: Pyxicephalus adspersus; assembly: GCF_032062135.1. Lineage (NCBI taxonomy): Eukaryota > Metazoa > Chordata > Amphibia > Anura > Pyxicephalidae > Pyxicephalus > Pyxicephalus adspersus. Next base: position 359 of record NW_027322957.1, on the reverse strand, counting down.
TAGAGAGAGTGGTGGTGTCATCCAGGAAGGAAAGCAGAAACATTGACATAAAAGCAAATATAACTCAGTCAACAGTCAGCTCTTTGCTGTTTTCCAAATACACCACAGCAGAATAAAAGAACATGTTTCTTTTTTAAATTGTCCAGATATGCTAATTTGCCAGTTTCATCACACACATTATATATATATATATATATATATATATATATATATATTTATATTGTGAGGGGTTAAGCCTTTAGGATTGCCTTTGCTGGGGTAAAAGGACACTTGTCTGGTTCATCCAATTCAGATCACACACCGAGGTATCAGTTTTAGGCTGACTTGTAGTCAGGTTTATTTGAAGGTTGCAGATAAAA
>NW_027322956.1:0-1558 GCF_032062135.1 Pyxicephalus adspersus | reverse complement strand
CTCCCCTCTTCTCCTCTCCTCCAAGCTATGATTTAGCAGCTCAGCTCCCCTCTTCTCCTCTCCTCCAAGCTATGATTCAGCAGCTCACCACCCCCATGCTGCTCCCCTCCCACAAACATTCACCAACTTAGCTCCCCCTGCTCCTCTCCTACTGCAATGCCCAGCATCCCCCTGCTCTTCTTTTCCCAGCCATGATTTACCTGCTCAGCTCCCCTTGCTATTCAAAATTGGCTCACTATCTTTTCAAATCTGATTTTTCGGCACAAATCAGAAGTTCTAGTAGGAGGAGAATAGTGAGCTGAGCAGCTGAGAGAACGTCTTGAACTACTTCAGGAACGTGCAACAATGATAAACCAATCTGCAAATTACTGCAATAATCTCCTGCAATTAACTTCCTAAACCCCTTGCATCAGCTTACAATCAGTTTAATTTGTTACAAAACTTGTCATCATTTGATGCATAATAGAGTCAGATCTCCAATGTACGTCATTTGAGCAAGACATCGCTCTCCTAGCAACACCCAGGCATTACAAAATAAAGAACAAAATACAAAAAAAATGGCCAAACATGTTGCTTTAACTTGTAGACGGTATTTTATGTGTCCTCCGAATTTTGTTACACGTTGTCAAAGAAGGATTTATCTGTTGCAAAGAAGCAGGTTTATACTTGTCAGGTTCCTCTTGATACCATGATTGAAGCTTCAGGGTTGTATTGACAGAAAAACATAAATGCACAAAACCAGGTGTCAACAATGAAGATCTGAAGACATTTAAAAAAAAGATTATCCCAGTTTGGCAGCTGAAAGTAAGCAAACCTGTAATTGCTTTTTGCTGTTAATGGGAAATTCTCTGCACAAATATGATTCATGATTAATAGTTAGGAAACAGCGCTCAGAAATAAAACTGGTGAGACTTTAAAAGTAGTTATCAAAGAGAGCAAGATGGACCAGAGAAAATGTCTAATGCATAGGCTCATATTGGAGCATCACATTGTAGCCCACATGCACAAAATTTTTACTGCATGAGATGACCTTGTTGTAACAAATGTCAAAAAATAGATTTTTTTTTTTTTTTTGGTACCAACATGTATTTTTGCTCGAATAAGGGGCATTTGGGTTGACTGTTTCTTGTCAAACCTAACCTCAAACCTTTTAGGTTTCCCAAAAACTCATCTGAGAAATACATGAATTTAAGGCGTTACTGGGTTGTGCAAACCTGGTTTTCACCCCATAAAAATATATAGGGGCTTTTTTATTTAACAGTGGTGATCAGATAACAGATTGCAACCTTTTTGATCAAGTTAGCCATGATGATAAATGGGCAATCAAATTTTGTACAATAGCAATCAATGATTTGATGAGGTTACTAAATTTACCCTAATTTTGGCTTCCTCACCTTGAACGGAGTAACAGATCTCGATTTTTTTCTAGCTGCAGTCACCTCCCATAGACTTTCCTTGCCACCACTATTATTATTATTATTATTATTATTAAACAGGATTTATATAGCGCCAACATATTACGCAGCGCTGTACATTAAATAGGGATTGCAAATGACAG
>NW_027322955.1:0-1558 GCF_032062135.1 Pyxicephalus adspersus | reverse complement strand
AGGGGGCCCTGGACTACTGTTGGCCCCAAATGCACAGCATTCCAGCTCCCTTCCCCTCCTGCCATTGTTGCAGTTTTGGGTCCTGTGGTAGATGGGGGTGCTGTGCAATTTCCCAGAGTCCATAGTCAGGTCATCGAGTGTCCCTTACAGGTGCACATTTGCCCCCACATCAACGCTCATACACCTTCCACATCAAGGCACATACGTCCCCACATCATTGTACGTATGCTTTCCTTATCATCGCACATACGCCCCCCCGCATCAACGCACATACCTCCCCGCATCATTTGCACAAATGCCCCCCTTTATCATCGTGCCTTCCACATCATTGCAAATACGTCCCCTCCACCATTGCACATACGCTCCCACATCTCCAGACCTCACGCTGGAATTTTTCTAATTAAGTGCTGATTACATTTTATTACCATGGGAATTCGGCTTATCTGACCGACTCTGGCAGTGCGAAGCTGGAACGTTTGTATCCCGTGACCCCCAATGTACACAATGAACCCACTGCATCATGGGAAAAGCTTGCATCCAGGGGGCGTGGCTGCACACCTCTCCGAATCATTGTAGTCCTTCAACATGGGCCTGACTGTTATAGAAATCACGGGGGGCACTATAGGACAAGGCCGCTTCATGGGCCAGTGAAATAAGAATTAGCACATTGATAAGATACCACTAAGGTCACCTGCGGAATTCTGTGTCTGCACTTCTTGTTACAAAGGCGCAACAGGATACATGGATGGAGCTCTCTGAAAGCTTGACAACACCACTGCTAATTGGGAGGCAGCAGCTTAGCGTTGTCACCCTGCAGCAGGAATTGCTGTTAATGGTAGATGGGAAATTGGCATTGTAGCCAATCAGTAGTCAGGATTTTGTGGTTCATTTATAATGGTTCAGCAAAATACCCCTCACCTGCCACCTTGTATGTCCCCTCCCCCCCGATGCGGCCTCTATATAACACGGCTGGGCAGTAGGTGACAGGTTGAGCCTCTGTGTTTTGTTTGCACTTTGCAGGTTGTCATTGTCTTTCAGCGGCGGTATCTCGGTCATGTGACTGGGACCGCTAACATGGAAGGACGCGCAGCTTGGTAAACATGGCTCAGAGATTGTTAGAAAGTCTCCCACAGCTGAGAGTCCGGAGTGTTTGCACAGCAGCATGGCAGCTGCAGAGGTATTGTTCCCGCTCTGCTACCTGCTATTTTCCCATGCCGTGCTCTTCATCATTTTGTTCCGGGTCACTAACAGGTGGATCACAGCTAAATACCCCTCATTGTTCCAACCGCAGGGCCCAGTGTGCCTATAAAGTGGACCTGTCAGTAACTGGAGGATGCCAGAACAAAGATGGCTCTGTCCTGCTGGTGGGGAAGCAGCTCGGGGCAATGTCAGGGGGGTGAGACTGAATATATAACTGGAGGTGTTACAATGATCTTCCTCAGCATTCTCTTTTATATCGAATGACAGGTCCTCTTTGGTCCTAAGGTCCCTTGACCAACCCTAGTTTGCCAGTCTCACATCCTGTACAATGTCTGCTGTCTCTGACCGTCTCCCGTAC
>NW_027322954.1:0-1558 GCF_032062135.1 Pyxicephalus adspersus | reverse complement strand
CTTGGCCCCGAGTTTTGCTCCATTCAAAATTCTTCTTTTTTTACTCAAAGCTTCAAATAGGAAATTGTCATTTTTTAATGAATTGTAAGCTCTTCGGGCAGGGTCCTCTCCTCCTCCTGTATCTGTCTGTCATTTGCAACCCCTATTTATTGTACAGCGCTATCTAATATGTTGGCGCTATATAAATCCTGTTTATTAATAATAATAACCTAACAATCAAAAATATGCCTCCTATTCTGTGCTACTTCCCCCACCTCCTAGATTGTAAGCTCTTCGGGGCAGGGTCCTCTCCTCCTGTCTCATTGTCTGTATCGGTCTGTCATTTGCAACCTCTATATATTGTACAGCGCTGCGTAATATGTTGGCGCTATATAAATACAGAATATTAATAACACATAGAAGGAAATAAAATAATGAAAAAATAAGTTACATAAGTTAACCAAAATTCTAACAAAAATGATCAGATAAATCCCCAGCAGCTTCATAAATGTGAAAATGTAATAAAAGAAAGAAAATGATTGGTTTCACTATCAGATCAGCCGCTGATGAGCTGAATTATATCAATTCTAACGCAAAATGCCGTCCCGATTGGTTTCCCCTCAGGAATTAGCGTTCAATTAATATTTTGGGGACACATACAGGGATAAAACATAACAAAGATCAGTGTTTCTTAGCCAGGGTTCCTCCGGAGGTTGCTGGGGGTTCCTTGAGCGGTTTGTGATTTTTAGGTCAGACTAAGTGACACCAATTATTTTTTTGGCTATCTGTAAGGGTGACATTCATCCCACTGGCCAGCAATGTAAGAGGAATTCTTCCCACTGGCCACTAATGTACTGTGAGCTGTGGATATAATAATTATAGAAAGGGGTCTCTGAAGATCTGATATTTCCAGAGCCCCCATATTCCATATATCTGCTACACACAACTGACAATTCTGCACCTGACTTACCAACATGGAGTGCAAAAACATTGCACAAATAAAAGTTTCAGCTCTTTTGATTGGCTGTTGGCTATTGTTCATAAATATTAACTTGTAATTTGGGTCGATATTTATTCATAGCCGATCAGAACCAAAAAAAAAAAAACTTTGCTACAGCTGGTCGGCTGCTGAATTCCCTTTCCTTTGATTTATCCGTGACTGTGTTGAATTCTCTGATTTGCTGATTTTGTTTTGTTGATTGCCCCATTGGAAGCGTTTTATCAGTTTGACAAATGTGAAAATCTCTGGTTGATGCTGCCAGAAATTCAGATCTATCCTGTGCACACTTCCCGAGTTCTCCCAATATCCCCCCCAATTCATCTCCTGGACTACAGAATAATAAATCTTTATTTCTGTGATTTATCTGCGAGTCGTTGAGTGTTTCTGGAAGATAACTGCTCAGGGCCGATACCACTAAAAATCCAAGGTGTGTGAGCGGATTTCATTTCTCCAGGTATTTACTTTCTGTACCTTTCACTTGGCTAGTTTTATAATAAACATTTCACAATTTGCAGCACTTAAAACTTCCAAACATTACAGAATATCAGGAAGCATCAAATTATTGTCACAGAATATCGC
>NW_027322953.1:0-1559 GCF_032062135.1 Pyxicephalus adspersus | reverse complement strand
TCATGATCAGGTATGTGACCAGAAATGCAGCAGAAGTTGAATTTCACCTGCCCTGACTATCAATGTGAACGTGGGATATGTTTGTACTGACCCCCAATACTAGGGGGTAAGGGGAATTTATTAGTACCGCTACATTTGGCAATTCTGGATGTTTTTATTACATTCACTAACACCAGTATTGAGGGCTATTATTGTAGTCCCTGATGCTTAGGGCTATTATTGGAAAGCGGTCACTGACACCAATTTTGGGTGGTATTTTTGTGGTCACTCCATCACTTATTGTAATATCTAGACTGGCGATGGTAAGGATTTTGCCTTAAAAAAATTTTTTTTTTCATAGTTTCAGAATTGCTTTAGACATTTATTTCCTACTACTGGGGGAGCTTGTTATTTTATCCCAGCCTTCCTGGACTATGTTTAATCTAGTTAAAGCATACATGGATTGAGGAGGATTCTTAGGAATAATTTGAGAGAAACAGATTTAGGGCATAGATGCCAAGAATGCTTTTCCTGGAATATTTCTTGTGCAACGTGTGATGCATAATTTAAAAAAAAAAAGTTTGATTTTTCTGGGTGACTGTGCTAAATCTTTGTAATTGATGTACAGTTTGTATTAAAATTACTTTTGGGTTTGGGGAAAGGTTCCAATCATAAGGGGACAGCACCATCACACTATCCATGAATGAGTTTCTACTGATTGGACCTTGTACCCAACCTCTTCTGCTTCTAGATGTTGCTTTAATCAAGAATATTCACTTGCTGAAGACTGTCTGTTCAGAACTTGACGCCTCTGGAATAATCTGTCTCTTGTGTTACCTAAATTACTGATCACTCAATTAGACCCTTCACTACAGGACACTGTTTTGATGTTAAGGTTGGGTGGGTTTTGCACATGTTTCAGCCAGCCATTCCTCTACATTGGCTAGGTGGAAGTAAGTTTTCAATTCCTTCTATGCAGTAGCAATTATTCATTTTAAATTAAAGTTTGCTGGCAACGTTGCTTGAAATACTGGAATATGTTACAATACCTGCATTATACATGAGTAGGAAGAAGCTCAGCCTCTTAAATTTAAAGGGCTGCATTGGCTGGGATTGTAGTAATATTGGGAGACTACCCCTGAAATTAGTTGATGTAATTTAATTGCTGGTATTGCATGGCTTTTTATTAACGTTTTGCAGGAAAAATTATGTGGGACAGTTTAAGGCCCAAATAGAATTTATGCTTTGCTGAATCTATTTGTTTCACACAATTGATAAAGAATGTTAAGAAAAACACTGATAACCATTACTGTTACATGATTTAATTGAATCTAAGCTATAAAAATACGAAACAAAAACAACACTTATTTTAAAGAGACAACATTTTTTCAATGGCTAATGGCCATGTTTGAGCATATGCACTGTTAGAAAATACTGTGGCAGAGTTTCAAATCAATTTTATGTAAGCACATCATGAAATGTAACTCCTATGGGCAGTTATAGCAAGCATTAAATACTAAAACTCATGTAGCTTAATTCCTCCTAATAAGCATATAAATGGGAAAATGATAAAAAAAAAA
>NW_027322952.1:0-1559 GCF_032062135.1 Pyxicephalus adspersus | reverse complement strand
AGTGTGTACGTAGCTTTAGTGTAAAGCTTCTCTTCCTCCCCCCACTTCCCCCTCACACACTGCCTGGCTCATAGGATACTAAGGGGAAGACAGGCAGGCTAAACATCCACTCACAGGACTGCAGCCAGCACAGGAGGATGGGCCGCGCCCCATCGGGACGATGCCCGGTCCTCCCAATGGCCAGTCCGGCCCTGTTGCCAGGTGAGCTGCAAAGCAGACTCCTGCACACTCGCCTCCCGCCATGCCGCATATCTTAATTGCGGACCTTCCCGCGTGCCAGCTGCAAAGTCTTCGCGTGCCACAGCTGGCACGCGTGCCATAGGTTCGCCATCGCTGTTATAGACAATTCAACCAGAGCTGGACAAATCCCAGAATCCGGTTCAACTGCAGAAAACATGCAGCTGATACCTAACAATTATGGAATCTTTACTACTAAAATTCTATGTCATCGGAATGTATAAAAATACCTGATGGTTCCAAACCAAAACTACTTTCTCCAGTACTGTAAAAAATGTTTCCACCTCTGTTTATAACATAAATTGTGTTTGATGTCATGTTGTTACAACAGGTATATTGTATTCATTTTCTGTGTCAGCCACTTTGATATATAGGCCCTGATTAATGAAAGCTTCCCAAGGCTGGAGAGAATACACTTTCAGAAGTGAAGCTGGGTGATCCAGAAAATATGGAATGGATTTTAAAAAATCATTTGCTATTTGCTAGCAAATGTTTTGAATCCTGGACCAGATCCATTCCAGTTTTACTGGGTCACCCAGCTTCACTGATGAAAGTGTATTCTCTCCAGCCTTGGAGAGCTTTCATAAATCAGGGTCAAACAGTCAGTGGGTATAACTTCTGAAAATGGAGTTACAATATACATATTTTTGTGCATACCCATTCTAGTTACCCCAGGTCTTTAAGAAATTAAATAGTTATCAACTTTTTGACCATGGCTTCAGCATAAATGAGACATTTTTCTTAGGCAATCATCTTTAGTTTCATAGTTGCATAGGACATCTTTGTCATAATGTAGCAGGAAATAAAAATTAGAAAAGAAATGGCATTAACCTCTGTGGTATTATGTTCTGGATAGCATTATCATTTTATGCAGTTTTTGGGCACCTACATTACCACAATGCTATGGCTAGGCGGTACTTTTATTTATACTTTATTTATTAATCTATCACCTCTATGCATGGTGTATTGTGTCACCTGGGGTAATTGGTTGAACCAATTACTGAGATAAAATGATCTGTAAAGAAAGCCTCGGAATCATGGAAAATTTAAAATATGCCATGTGGAGTAACAGTGTTTATTTTAGGTGCTTTTTAATACCTAGCTCATAATCCCTGGTCTAGCATTTGCAAATGTCTGCAAAAACCATTTATTTTTTGCCTAAAAACAATCCAGGATGCCTACTACCGTGTTTCCCCGAAAATAAGACACTGTCTTATATTTTTTTGGGCTTCCAAAAACACACTAGGTCTTATTTTCAGGGTAGGTCTTATATACTTTTTTTAATGAAAAAAAACACTTACCATATTCATGTAGAACAATGT
>NW_027322951.1:0-1559 GCF_032062135.1 Pyxicephalus adspersus | reverse complement strand
TTTATATTCATGATATCTACTAGAACCCTATTCGGACATATTTCTGTAAGTTACAGGTCTACAATTTAAAAAAAAAAATTTCATGAAAACCTGTGACGCTTTTGGAACAGAAATCTAGAAATCAGTGTAACGCTCAGGTGGTTAAACCATGCTTACAGATTAGGATAATGTATTTAAATAAAAACACAAAAATTGATTGAAAACTGCACATTTTCCTTAACAAAAGTATAATTAGATGTAATTTTGTACTGTAGAAAAAGTAAGTACACCCCAGGCCCTGTAAGCTTCTGGTACCTTTGGCAAAAAATATTTCTCATAGGTATTTTGTATAACTTCCTACCAGGGTCTGACATTGACCTGGTTTACGTTTGAACACTCTTCTATGCAAAATTTAAAATATCTTTGTGGTTTTCCTTCCATGGACTGCTTGTTTCAAATCCTCTAAAATATTTTATTGACATACAAAAAAGATAATATTTGAAAATCCTAATTTCTTCTTTCTGTGACATTCCTTGATGGTTTTCCCAGTGGGTTTCCGATCTATATTGTGTTCAAAGAGTCATTTCAACTTCAGCTTTTGGACAGATGGACAAATATTCACATCAAGAACACCTTTATAAAATGCAGAATATATTGCTAACTCAATGGGTCCAATTTATTAAAGCTTTCCAAGACTGGCAACAATAGAGTATCCCAGGTGAACCTGGGTGTTCCAGCCAACCTAGAATTGATTTGGTCCAGGATTTAAAGCATTTGCCAACTAAGAACAAATTATTTTTAAAGAAAATCTATTTCAGGTTTTCTGGATCACCCAGCTTCCCCATGATGGTCTATTTCTCCAGACTTGGAGAGCTTTAATAAATAGGGCCCAATGCTTCAAAAATCCAAACTCAGAAAAGCCAACCCCAAACCATATTACTGTGTCTCAAGAATGATATGAGGTTCATTTGAAATATTCTCATGCTTTTTCACTACCCATTCAGTTTTATTTGGTGCAATAATTTTCTGTAGATTCATGCACTTTGATACCAACTGTTGTAGGACCTCCACAATATTTTTGAGTTCTTCTAACGTAGCTGGCCAGTCCAAGTAGCTGGCCACAAGTTGTTCAAAAAAGTAGGCCTCCTTATTTTTTCCTTACTGTGAAACTAGATGGAATAGATTATTATTCTTATTAGTAAACAGGATTTATATAGCGCCAACATATTACACAGCGCTGTACATCTAGATGGTGGGGGAAGTATCACAAAATAGGAGGGAAGATATGGATAGAGTGGTGGGAAATAGTGAGGGTTTTGAAATAAAAAAAAGAAGACAGGTAGACGGGGAGATTTGGAATTTGAGGGGGGGTTGATGATGAGTTCTGTTTTATCCAGGTTGAGTTTCAGGAATCGGTCAGACATCCATGATGAGATGGCTAACAGGCAGCATGAGACCTTATCCAGGACTGAGGGAGACGGGTCAGGGGTGGACAGAGAGATTTGAGTGTCATCAGCATACAGATGGTACTGTAAGCCAAAGGAGGATATGAGACTACCGCGAGAGGAGGTGTACAGAGA
>NW_027322950.1:0-1560 GCF_032062135.1 Pyxicephalus adspersus | reverse complement strand
CTACAGATGAAAAGTAAATTGCAGTAAATTGCTACTCAACCATAAAACACAAGTAAACACATACATCATATTTATGAATAAAGGGACTTTATTGAAACTATTAGATATTGTTTCTGCAAGTATTATGTTTTTTTTTTTTTTTTTTTTACCCAATACTCCAAAAACTATGACGACTGCCATTGCTAACCTTCTAATAAAAAAATGCTAGTTTTCTAGTATGCCAATTTTTTGGTGTTGATAAATTCCAAGGCATTGGCATCCAGTGTTTTAAATAATGATGAATATACTTCTAATCCAGGTTATTGAATAGAAGCCATTACAGTTATATACCATACATGCAACAAGCATTTTCAGCAGCCTTCATAAGGATTTCTATATGAGGCACAGGCAGATGAAAACATTGGGATCACCTTTCAAGGCAAAATGGCAGCTCACCATGATAGTCCACCACTACAGCAAGGTATGCACACTAATTGGTGCTCCTAAGGCACTTCTACCCATTCTGAGCTTACTTTTTCTCCAAAGGAGTAGAGCATTAATGTACAGGGGAGAGCATGGGCCCCATTAGATAGTGGTTGGGTTTAGGCAGCCAGTCGCCAGACTCAAATACTGCCAACATGTAAAATGCAGTGCCATCATCTACCCTTTGTAATAGCCAACAGAGGAAGGTTGGCACCTGCCGGAAGCAAAGACTGACGTGCATACCTCGTTGGGGGAAGTATCAAGAGACAAGGTACTGAATGGGCAAACTGGTAGCGCTTGTTTAATGTTAACCCAGAACCTTTATAAATTGGTTTTATTTCAATTAAAGTTTTTTGCAGTGTAAAGAATTAGTTAAATACTTTGTTTTAAAAATAAAAGATCTGATAAAGGGTTTTCTACAAAAGGGGCACAGCAGAAATCCATTTATTGCAGTCCAGCCCATAATAGGGTAGGTTAATCTAAAACCACCACACATACTCTCAATTGGTATCATAATAAGAACTGGAATATTACAGTTGTCCAACTATACAAAAAAAAATGGCTTAATTCCTTTGAGGAAAGCTGACGAAAAAGACTGGCAGAGCTACAGACAGCAGGCAGAGAAGAACAGAAGAGACCTGTGTGACAAAGAGTTCTATGTGTGAGCTTTGGCTGAATGATGTGCGGCCAACTATTCATCTCTGCATTATTTCCTTCTACTGTTCCTTCGGTAAAACCAAATCCAGCTCTTGCAAATGACTAGTAGTTAATGCAGCTTTGTCCAGCCATTACAGAATATATCAGTCATATCTTTAGGTCATTAATGTAAATGTGATGCACTTTGTTAAAAGTCTGCTCAAACCATGAAGGTCTAATCAGAAAAAATATGCCCATTTTAATGCACAGCGTAGGAATGGTCCCAGCATGCATTTTCAATATGTCCTGGTGGCTTTAAACTATTGTTCCTTAAGATTTGCATGCAAACCTTATCCTAAGAAGCAACAGTTATGACCTAATTTTCCAGACGACATAGCTTTAAATTCCCAGAATGAGTAAACGATATATTAAGCTTTGGTGGATTATTAGAGTTACAAAAAT
>NW_027322949.1:0-1560 GCF_032062135.1 Pyxicephalus adspersus | reverse complement strand
TATTTCCTATCCTTATACCGGACCTGACCACTAGGGGGCATTATAAGGTCCTTGTACTAGATGGGAATTAGCCTGGTCATGCATAAGCAGTCTATTTCCTATCCTTATACCGGACCTGACCACTAGGGAGCATTATAAGGTCCTTGTACTAGATGGGAATTAGCTTGGCCAGATATGAGTGGGCTTTTTCCAATTCTTATATCGGACCTGACCACTAGGGGGCATCATAAGGTCCTTGTACTAGATGGGTATTAGCCTGGCCAGATATGAGTGGGCTATTTCCTATTCTTAAATCGGACCAGACCACTAGGGGGCATCATAAGGTCCTTGTACTAGATGGTAATTAGCCTTGTTATTTACGAGTTGGCTATTTCCTATCCTTATACTAGACCTGACCACTAGGGGCACTGGATAGGAAATAGCTTGCTCACTCTAAATGTATTGAAAGTTGCGGACGTTCTGCAGCCTTCACGCCATTGGCAGGTTGGTTTTCTAAAATAGGCTTTCCCCTTACCTCGTGCAATGCTATTGGTCGCGCATCCTGCGTCAACTGTGAAGTATATCGTAGAGGTCAGTGATGGCGGCGGCCATATTTAGTGAGGGCAATATTTGTGTTTATCAAAGTAAAAAGTGGTGAAATAAAGATGATGCAGGAAAGGTGCAGCCACTTTCTGAGTAATGTGTATTGTATTTAAAAAATTGTTCAGCCAGAAATTGTCAAAAACAAAATTGTATAATATCAGGTGGTGAACATATTTAATTGTAAGCTAAGGCAGTGCATGTGCTGTAATGTGTTTCTTAATGGATCAAAGCCTAATGGAACATTGTGAATGTTTTTATGTTATTCACTATATATAAATCAGATATAGATCCCTAGATCTCTGTGAGTAATCTATGTGATCTCTAAATTGTGTGCAAATGCTGCAACTTAATAATTGAAATGTTATATTTCTATAAAATACAATTTTCATACTTTTCCAGCTTCTTCCTGTCATTGCTCTAGACCAGTTTCCTGCCCCATGTGTGTCAGCACGGCCACAGGCAATCATCTTCAGGGTTGCATGCAAGAGGGTGACAACACACAGGTGCTCATTTAGGAGATAGTTGTCACCCTGTAACAGGTAGTGCCTAAATAAAGACGTCCATGGCAGAATCAGTGGGTATTAATTTAGGCTACATGAAAGCTGCAGTCTAGCTTTAGAATTTCGTTGAACTGCTTTGAAAATTACGGCCAATCGTCTTTTGGTGGAGCGTAGCTTTTCTGATCCCTGGCGACCTCTTTTCACCTGCTGTCTACAAGCACTCCAGGGATGTCTGCATAGAGTTTCTAATAACAGCAAAGAATGTTGGGGTAAAATGTGTAAAAATGGCACTTATAGACTTCACTGGAATCCCATGTGATAATGTGACAACGCAGGAGCGCAACTGGAACGTTGTCACCTTATAACAATAAGCACCTCAGCAAGAACACTTGTGGCAGGATTATTAGGATGTGATTTTAGTGACCGCTATAGATATAAAAAAATGAAAATGAAAAAAAACTTTTAAAACTTTTTCTTA
>NW_027322948.1:0-1560 GCF_032062135.1 Pyxicephalus adspersus | reverse complement strand
ATGTAACTCCAGGGATAAATCATGGCATTCTACCTAACCAGACAGGGCTGTGCTATGTTTTTGGGCTGTGTAAATCTTAGGACTGGACAAACACACAAAAGAAAATCGTTTGACAGGTAAAAACGCTCCCTTGTATATATGTCACCTATGTGTATAGTCTGCAGGTTATCTTTACAGCTGCTATACACAATCAGTGTAATATATTTATTAAGTGTACTCAAATATTATTGTGCTGTGCTGTACTGGTATCAGGTCGGCTTTACCCCTGCCCTGCTATAAAAGTGTGCTTTTGCCATACCTGCCATCACATTTGTTGTTGAAAACTCAAAATTACATAATAAACCTCGACACGATAGTAAAAAAAAAATGATAACAATAGAAATGAGAGTGGGAAACTATGTCCTGAGGTTCTGATTGGTTGTTTTTTCATTGTATTGTTATGATTGGCCAATGATGCAGCATTGTGCTTCTTCATTGGCTACAGCTGGTCTAACCCTGTCAGTACTATTGCTCTAGTATTGTTCTGATTTAGATATAAATCGGTCTATAGCTCCAACTACACAATGGTACTCCTCTATAAATGCAACCCGAGGGTCTCTAGTGCTGTGATTGGACACAAATTGGCAGAAAACTTTTACTGTGAGATTGTTTAGAGGCGGGTTTATAAGAAATACTGGATGTGGCCGGTTACTGCTGATTTGCTCCTAAATTAGCTGTTTTGGCTGTTTTGCTGTTTTGCCTCTGGCTACATATACAAACAGTAATATCAGAATAACCTGCTTACTTCTTATGGGAACATGACACAGAGAGTATTAAAGCCTAGGGAAAAGCATGACACTCAGACAATACGTAACATTGAAGGAACTTTGCAAAGAGAATGGCAACCAGGCAAATAAATAAAGTCATTAAAGAAAGTAAATTAAACAAAAAAAATACTTTCTGAGTTTGGGGGCTCTGTGTGTTCTGCTTATATTCATATATATTTTATATTAGGTGGTTTTGTTTTTCTTTATTTTACATTTACTTTTTCTTGTATTTATTGCAGAAAAAGGAGGCAATGGTTAAATATTTGTTAAGGGGTAAATGTTTCTCTCATTATATGTTTTCCTTTATTTGCGTTGAGGGAACAGTATGACCGTGTTGCACCATTACTAAAGAGAAGGAAAAAAATGTATTGCTCAGATGGATGGATACCTTTCCATTACATAATCTGGAAAGTCCACAGAAAGTTACAGCAGCACAAAACCTACTTGTTCTTTGAAGGAGTCGTTTGAGAGAATTACTTTGCCCGGATCTCCAACCAATGTTAAAAATGGATTACGTGTGCTGCTTTGATCACTTATACACAAAAATGTTATCATATGAAGAGATTTGGGCCATTGAGAGACCAACACTGGCAATCAGGTAAGTGTTATGTGTACTGGTGTCTGCTGGTGGATTGCTTGTTAGTCTGACATAGCAACCTTACCAACAAGAAGGAAAATCTTCTGGTGTACCTACCTGCAAATCATTTGTACAACATTTTACTTGTGTAATTCTAGATCCTTGTATCCCCACTAT
>NW_027322947.1:0-1561 GCF_032062135.1 Pyxicephalus adspersus | reverse complement strand
AAAATTCTACTCATGAACTAATTTATGATTAAAATAATTTCTCATAAACTCATAAAACTATCTACAAATAAAATATTTTAAATCTAGTACCAAACTGTGAAAAAGAATGTGATTAAAAGTAGGTGTGGTGTTTAGCTTGTGGTACCAAAAATGAATAAACCTGAACATTTCTGAAGTACAGTGAACAGATTTAGCGTCTACATTTTTTTTTTACTTTTTAAGGTAGAATTCAAGTAAAATCAAGATTTTTAGAATATTCTACTGCTAGTATAAAAATTCTATTAGTAGAATATCCCAACAACAGTAGTATTAGTCTACTAGTAAAATCTCTACTAGAGTAATTTAATAGCTTGATTCTACAAAAATTCTACATGAAAACAGTCAAATTTCACAGATTACATTTACTATATGTAGTTACCTCTTTCCCTATAAAGATACTCTCCATTTTTATTGCACATGTGCAGGGATATTCCCATGGCCTTTTTTCATCATATGATTTGGCTCAAGAAGCAATACAGAGATCAGGATATAGGCCAGAAATTATTTGTCACTCATTTTAAAAAATAAAATGTCACAATCAAATCAAATTCACATTTGATTTGATTGTGGAGAGAGGATAGAAGCAGAAAAAAGTGGAGTCTTGTCAAACATTACATTTATACAGAACATGCCTACGCATTGGGCCTGATTTATTAAACCTCTCTAAGCTGAGGAGGATACACTTTCATCAGTGAATTTGGGCTATCCAGAAAACCTGGAACACATCTGGTCCAGGATTGAAAACATTTGCTAACAAATAGCAAATGACTCTTAGGAAATCCATTCCAGGTTTGCAGGATCACCCAGCTTCACTTCATGAAAGTGTATCCTCTACAGCCTTGGAGAACAATAATAAATCAGGTCCATTATGCCTTATGAGTGTGCTTTTTCCTTCACCTACCGATCTAGACGGTCAGACCACTGTCATCAGCAATGCTGCCATGTCCAGATTCCCTGTCATTGTCCTTAGAATCACATCTACTGAAATTAACAGTGAGCCAGGACACTGTTGCTCCAGACTCAATGTTTCTGTCATCAGTCATGACCATGCTTGTACTTTTTAAACCAAACTTCTATCTTTAATAGAGAAGTGATCACCCATGAGATGATTTTTATAAGGAGGCCTCCACATAATTACCAGGCAGCTCCTGGGAGGTGGACACCAGCAAAAATGCATCAGGATAGCAATCAATTGCACTCCCTATAAGTAATAATGGTATGTGAAACCTTGGAAAAGAGGGGACATTTAAACTCACTGCACAAGCTGTCAATCCCAGGCTGTAGGAGTAAGCAGAGTGAGTTTTTTGCTCTGGTCTGCTAGGGCATAGGGCAGAAGTTACAACAGAGGTCAAACAGAATCTGAATATCCAATTAAAGAGAACTTGTCATCCAAGTCACTTTTGTGATAGCAATAAAATAAAAATGGTTATACCCTTAATAGAAAGTTATTAAAGTTATGGACAGTTTTTAGTATTAAAGATTTTTGCTGTTTCAGAGGTGAAATCTCATCTTTCCAATTTTA
>NW_027322946.1:0-1561 GCF_032062135.1 Pyxicephalus adspersus | reverse complement strand
AAAAAAAAAAAAAAAAATTTATGGAGCCTGGACTTTTATTAACTTCCGGCTGTGCTTTGCTGTGCTTTGAGATGCAAAAAAAGAAACAACTGCAGAGTTTGTCTTGGTCATTAAAGAGTGACAAGAGGCTGCAGAAAGAGCTCACCTCCCCAAAGAACACCCACAACCTCAGCTGTGTTTAGCAAAAGATTTCTTCTGCAAGTCATGCAAACCACCCCTCCCCCTCCAAGCCTCTGTCCTGCACAGAACCAACAGGGAACCCCGCTTGTTCGTATCTAGGAGGCGTCCATATGTCGGATGTCGTTAACCTGGGGACTAACTGTATAAGCCTAGCAGTCAGTGAGAAGAATGTTTCTTACATTGCTGAACAGTGGGACGAATGTCACCTTTATGGATAGAAAAAAAAAAGGTTCATTGGTATCACCTAAAGTGACCTGAGAGAGCCTAAACTAACCATAGCATAAAGAACCCCCTAGCAACCTCTGGAGGAATCCAAGTTTGGAAACATAATCTAACATATAATAGTGTTTGGCCAACATTATCCTTGGCAGGCTCCAATTGAGGTTGACTTGGAACACTCTTTTCAGTCCCCTTGTTCAAAGGTAAACAAGGGAATGATAAGTATTAGATGTTGTTAGAGCTGGCGGACAGCCCATCATGATAGCCAAAGATCGCAAAGAGGAAGAGTATTAGATGGCTGCACCCTGCAACGGGTAAATATAGCAGGGTCTAGTTCCATTTTAAAAATGAATCTTAAGCTAAAGGAATATCTTCCCAATGGGATACAGACAACTAACAAAAACTGATGGTTTTAATAAGTCCTCACCATAAAAAACACTAAAAAAAAAAATTGGCATTAGATATACATTTGTTCAGTAATATACAATTGTTTATTGTACAAGGCAGTTTCTATTCACTTATCTGACTTTGAAGAAAATCAGACAACCTTCACGGAGCCATGTATTCAGACAGCAGTACAAATGTTCCAGCTATTCCTGCAGTTTAGTGAATTAGGCAGTTGAAGATGTAAAATGTGCACTTTGTAGACATCAACTGCCAAAGACATGCAATAATCTCACTGTAAATGTTGTCGTTTTCAGCCACACCTTAAGGGCTTAAACTAAAGGTTGATTTTTACTAGGACATTTGTTTAAATCATAGTTATTCTAGGAGTATGACACTTGCTATGTGAGCATCAATCCAAAAATAACATCTGCACATATATTTATACTGAAAGAAAACTATTTCTGTATGCATAATCTTGCTCTGCCCTGTTATAATGGTAATGATGGAAAAACATCATTTAAATCAGTTTTTGGGTACTGTTAGGGTAAGTTCATACATATTAGCATGTAACTCTTGAAAAGGAGGAATGGAATGAAAGGTAATATTTGATTTTTTTTATTTGAACTGTTGCTTTTGGCAGCATTGTAGGAGCTTTTTTATATTCTACATGCAAGAGTATAATGCAAGAGAATAATACTATTTCTACATACTAATACTAATACTACATGCAAGAGAATAATACTATTTCTACATACTAATACTAATACTACATGCA
>NW_027322945.1:0-1561 GCF_032062135.1 Pyxicephalus adspersus | reverse complement strand
CCCCCCCCCCCCCCCGTATACCATTTTGTTTTGCTATTTAATTACAGTTTCTTTTTCTGTTTATTTTTACTTGCACTTTTTAATTTGTAGTGTATTATTGTTGTTACAACTTTGCACTAACATGATTGGAATATTATTATGGTTGATATGTCAATATGTGCCTGTTTATTTGATTTAATTCCGGTCCGGCGATAATTTGTATCCCTTCCCCTGTTTTTTTGTACCCTGTTTTTAAAATTTTAAATAAAGAATGTTTAAAAAAGAAATGAAAAAAAAAATGTCATGCTTTATATGAAATAGGCATAGTTGGGATGTTTTGTGCAAATTTGCCATGTATGCATCACAGAATCCCTAGTGGGAAATGTAAAGTATTTGAAAAGCACATTTACAGAAGTTGCTGTAGATTGTCCAAAACATTAAGGGGGACATATAACTTTCACTAGTAAATGACAATATGCACTTTTCAACAGAAAGTGGGCTTTCTGTGATTTTCATCTTATGTACATGCAATCTACACACTCAATCTCCTGAAAAGCTAGTAGAGCTTCTACAATAATCCTTGTCCCCCGAACAAATTCTAATTTTAAATCTAAGTTAAAATTTTCCATCACATCACAAATGTGCTGTTTTTTTCTATTATATACATTTTTTTAATAAATATATAGTTGTGTAACATTATCCATTCAATGTTAATAGATGTTATGGGGTTCTGCCATCTGAGGATTTTCATGACAATATTTTGTGTAGTGTAACATTTTTTGTATTTATGTATTTGGTAGGAATGTGTAGGAGCTTATTTCTTTTCTTATTAGCTTCATGCCATATTTTTTCAGATATAGGATTTATGAACAAAGTTAGTAGTAATATTTTAATGAAATTCTAGTGAACTACAGTTGTGGTTTACTTAACCCAGAAGCTGTGTATCCAAATAGAAACTGGTAAACAATCCACTGTACATTTGGTAGGGCTTTGAATAATTCAAACACTATTTGTTGTAGGAATGTTAAAAGGAATTTAGGTTCCCCAAATATTGTTCTTGGTCTTGGAAATAACTTGTAATACCTCTAATGTATCTGTCATGTGCACCTTCTGTATACTGCTACACTAAGACCATTTTGTATGCTTAATCTACAATGGGCTCTATTTATAAAACAGGAAATCTGACATTTCCCTCAAACACTCCCTGGTGGAAATCAATAACTCAATGTTTGTGGTAATGTCTGATTTCCTTTTTTATATATAGAGCCCAAATATTTCTTCTGTGCACCTGGACTCTGTTAAGTAAGGCTATGTACACACATCAGATGATTCCTGCCCGATATAAATGGCCAGGTTTGTCTCGTGCGGGAATATCACATGGGTACAGAGATCGCTCGGCATTGTTCAAGGATCTGTAAGGAAGAATGCATAAATCATGAATGAGGAACAACCACAAAAGAAGAGGAGGGAGGTGAGAGCAGCGGGTGCCACTTTCTCATTCTCTACCTCTCCATAGAACAGAATGGCTCTGTGTGTACAGCACTCCCTCATTAGTCTTTTAATGTTTTGTCATTGATAAAAT
>NW_027322944.1:0-1561 GCF_032062135.1 Pyxicephalus adspersus | reverse complement strand
TAAAATGAAAAAACTCTGTAAATAGAAACAAAAACAGAAATGAATAAGCAGTGATGTTGCCCTGTTTGAATTCATTGACTTATTGGGCCTGATTTATTAAAGCTCTCCAAGGCTGAGGAAAGTACACCTACATCAGTGAAGCTGGGCGATCCAGCAAACCTGGAATGGATCTGGTCCAGGGTTGAAAACATTTCAACCCTGGACCAGATCCAATACAGGTTTGCTGGATCACCCAGCTTCACTGATGAAAGTGTATCCTCGCCAGCCTTGGAGAGCTTTATTAAATCAGCCCCATTAACTGAACATTCAAATCACATCAATGATCCACCATGACGTGGACTGGTACCTGAATAAATAATAGTAGATTTTTAGTTACTAGTTTAGTTGCTTGGTGCTTTATAAAGCACATTGATGATTTTAATAAATATTAACTGACCACAAATTTATGATAACAATTTCCCTCAGCCTTATGTGTATATATTTTGATTTTTTTGTAATACGTTTTTGTTTCTTTGAAGATGTGCTGATAAGTGCATCTTCAGCAGCTATTGCAGACCTTGCTCGAGGAAACAAAGAGCTTCAGGATGCTATTGCAAAGGAGAATGCAATTACCTCTCTTATTAATATAATTAGACTGAAGAAACTCAGCATCCAGGTGAAGGCTGCGATGGCCATAGAAGCTCTGGCTGATCATAATGCCGCTATACAAAAAGAATTTTTGGATAGATCGACATCCAGACACATTTCAAAACTTCTTAAAGTAAGACTTTTTTACTAGCTATCATTTTTTTTTTAACTTGCTGTCTAAAACCCATAACTATATATTTATGTCAGGCAAGCATGTTTCCTCTTTGTTTAGGTTTTTCATCTAGAGGTCAGGGAACAAGGCTGCATGACACTTTGGGCACTGGCCGGGCAGACACGGAAACAACAGAAATCAATGGCAGAGCAGATTGGCTATAACTTTATCATTGACATGCTCTTATCACCTTCCGACAAGATGCAATATGTCGGTAAGTTTTGTGCAACAGCCACAAGTCACTAGTCCTAGTTCCTGGACTCTTATTTACTAAGTAGTGGAACATATTTCCTTTCAGAGTAAATGTTTACTTATTCAAGTGAATAAGGTGAAACAAAAAAAAAAAAAAACACTTTGCAAAAGTTTGAAGTCAACATTCTGCCCGTTGATTTGCTGTTTTAATGAAATATAAAATTTTGCAATGTATTGCTATCTTAAGTGAACACCATATTACAAAAATGGCTACTGGGGGAATGGAACATTGGTAATAAATAAGACTTCACTTACTTCACTTTTTACAGAATAATAATCCTTCCCTAATAATCTGTATGTTGGCATGGCCATTTGTTTTCAACAGGAGAAAATACATCTCGATGACTATGAAGGAGAACAAAAATAAATGTTCTTTATGGGTCAGGGTTGTATGTGATGCCACACTCCAAATATAGTATAAAATAATACCTCATGATAATAAAAGTCATTTACACTCAGTCAGTTATAATCAATGTAAAAAATATCCAATATATTATTTTAAAAAATAAT
>NW_027322943.1:0-1561 GCF_032062135.1 Pyxicephalus adspersus | reverse complement strand
AGACTTATTTGTAGAAGAGCAAAGTTTTTGGGAAAGGAACATTTAGGTCTTTTTGCGGTAGGAACAGCAGTCCTTGAGTAGAACCTGGGGATTGACTCTGTGCAAGCTGCTTGGCCACTTCCATCACTGTTCTGGTTCCTAATAAACCAGTGGTTGAACGTTTTGCAGTGGGTCCTACTGAACCACTTACTGCTGGTCTCCATTATGGGACTATTTATATTATTGTGGGATTCTACTTTTAGCATCTCAATTGCCGGCACAGTTTGGGGGTGCAAAGAAGCAGTAACTGCACCTTCACCTCACCACCGGTCTGAATTAAACTGGAACATTGCCAGTCTGGCCCAGTTATGGCTGGAGAGGCTCCTGATTACAAGTGACCCATTAGGACTCCCAGTCCAATGATGAACACAGGCCAGTGGATCTTAGCAGGAATTAACCAACAAATTCATGGACTCTTGTGATTGTTATATGCAGTTTAGCACACCTAAAAATTAGTATTCCTTCAGCAAAGTATGATTTCATTGGGCTGTACTTGGCTCTGTTTGGTAACAATAATTTTTGTGAATCATCAGATCTTAATTTACTAGGTTTAACCTTCCATTCCAAAAGCCAGGATTCTGTTTTCATGAACAATACTGTGCTGACACTAAGGTGACAGTTTTAATTAAAATGTGGAGCTTTATCACACACTGAAAAGATGTACATTTAATCTTGTGATAAGCAAGGGAACGCTGTTTGAATCTTTGAACTCCTGGACCCTGAAAAAGTTGGATTTATTGAAACTATGATAAATTGTGATGTGGGCTTTCTATTTCTCAAATATTATACCATATGCAAATGGTTACACAGAAACGAGGTTGACAGACAGTATGTGATCATCTTCGTCTCTTGGAAAAGAAAACTAGGCTTTTAAAAAATTGAATTCTTAAAAGAAAAAAAACCTGAAATATGCGTTAGAGTATTAGGGTTGTTTAGGGACATGGAGCTTCTACTTGATTTACTATTTGCAGCCTTGGGACAAACCCTGTACTGGTCAAATGTAATCCCTATTACCTTCTCTTTATGACAACATAAAATATAAAACCATTTCTATATTAATCAAACAGAACCCAACTAGGGTTCTTCAAGCTAACTTCTTTGGGGCTAATTTATTGAAGTTGGGTGATCCAGCAAACCTGGAATGGATTTGGTCCAGGATTCAAAGCATTTGCTAGCAAATAGCAAATTACTTTGAAGAAATCCATTCCAGTTTTGCTGGATCACCCAGCTTTACTGATAAAAGTGAATCTTCTACAGCGCTGGAGAGCTTTAATAAACCAGGCTCATTGTGTCTACAAAGCCTATATATTAGAAACCCACCAATGTTATAACAGTGACCTGTAATCTTGTAGGTGCCCTATGTGTGGATCAAAGTGGAAGATTTGACTATGGCTCTACCTGCAACATTCCAGTCTGGCAACATCTGTTGACCAAAGCAAGTAGTTTTATATCACTTTATTTAGTTTTCTTGAGATTAAAGTCAACATCAGTCTACATTGTTTATTGACAATCAATAATTACA
>NW_027322942.1:0-1561 GCF_032062135.1 Pyxicephalus adspersus | reverse complement strand
CCCATTCTAATTACTTTTGTGGTTCCTCATTATGTTTTTTCTCCCTGAAGTTCAACTAAACATACAGCATACAATTATACAGCACTGCAGGGCTGTGAAAGCTGCCAGGATATTACAGTAAAGAATTGGACAATTCACTTTTTCTCTATTCTAATGCATAGGGTATATTTCTAAAAATGAAATTTAGGATTTCTCCTATACATACAATATAAGGTATATGCATAACGGACACTGTTAGGTGTGAAAGACAAAAGGCTGTACACACTAGTGTTATATTTGTTGGCATAATTCACAAAAAAGTAGAAGGTATAAACCACCAAATCATTTATTTTGAATAGAGTGGGGATGAATCAGATCCTCTGTATGAATTGTATTGCTGTGTCCCTATTAAGGAAATGTTCCCTCCCTTCCTTCAAGTAATTTTTTCCAATGGGAAAAAAACAAAAACACATAGTATGGTGTCAAGGGTTACATTTTCTGACAATGTTTTTGAGAGCTTTGAATTCGCTTCTCTTGATTACTTTGGGTTCCATGCATACTAGTAGATGAATTGGCTTCAACACAAAATTTGTCTTGTGGCAGCCTGTGAGACTTCGGGGGACTGAAAATTGTTTAACAATCTCTTTGAAATAGCAATGCTACATAAATTGTTAATATTTGGTGAAAATCTGTATAAAATAGCTTGTGAATAGCCTGTGATAGTTATGATCTGATTTGTGCTGGATTACTAACTAAACCTATATATATGAAAAGATGTTTAACTGTAGACTGATCATACAAACAGAAAATACATTTTCCACTTTCTTCATAGAAGCATCCGAATTCGAACAGCCATATTTGGGTCGAATATAAGGACAACCTGAACTGGTGCCCAAAACTGGACTGCATATTCCAGATGTGGTCTGACCAATGCTTTGTACAAGGGTAGGATTATGTCTCCATCTATGCAGTTTATTCCTCTTTTAATACAAGAAAGTACATTGCTAGCTTTAGATATTACAGCTTGGCATTGCATGCTATTATTAGGTCTGTGATCTACCAGAATCCTCAGATCCTTTTCCATTTCTGACTCCCACAAATGTATTCCCCCTAGACAGTATGAAGCATGCATGTTGTTAGCCCCAAAGTGCATAACTTTACATTTATCTATAATTTCATTTGCCACTTGGCTGCCCAATCAAACAGTAGATCCAGGTCTGCTTGTAGATTATAGACATCCTGTATAGACTTTATTTAATTAAATAATTTGGTGTCATCTGCAAACACAGAAATTGTACCAGATACCAGGTTCCAGGGGACTTTTTATGGTCTGGAGTTGGGTCCCACCTACTTGCTGTATGGACATAATTCTATTACATAATTAATGGAATAAACAAATTACTCAGACTGGGAGAAGGAGGGCAAGCAGTAAAAGCCAATCAGTCAATGCTGTCAGGTGGAAAGTGAGCAATGTTGATAATGTATTGTTGCTCCTTTATTACTCCTGTAAGTTTGTTTTCTAAGAGTGAGGAAAAGAAATGCTCAAACTTTTCTGAAAATGTAAATTTTTCTGAAGGGACTA
>NW_027322941.1:0-1562 GCF_032062135.1 Pyxicephalus adspersus | reverse complement strand
AAAGATATTGCTTGGCAGGGTGTCCATGAGTGCCTGACAAAAAGGGGGGGGGGGGGAATGTATATGTGGAATAGACTTGTGTAATTTCTTTTTTTGTGTATTTGACAAAATATATGTGTGTTTTTTTCTTGTGAAAAAGGAAAGCAAAAATTTACATACCTTGTTGTGTTTGTGAAAATGGTTTTGGTTATGGTCAAAATTATGTATATATATTTTGGATATGTTGAAAAAATGCTATGTACTTACCTGTTTTTGTTTTTTTTTTTTACTCTGGAAAATGGTCTTTTGTTTTACCTTTTACAGACTCCATACTTCTTTTTCTACTATAAAACAGACTTTGTTACTTTAGCCTTGGATTATAGACATTTTTGGGGGAAAATGTGCCGATTCTTCAATTTGTATATGCAAAAATGTATGCAAATTTTTTTT
The DNA here is from genome assembly GCF_032062135.1 of Pyxicephalus adspersus. Lineage (NCBI taxonomy): Eukaryota > Metazoa > Chordata > Amphibia > Anura > Pyxicephalidae > Pyxicephalus > Pyxicephalus adspersus. The sequence continues at coordinate 1,133 of NW_027322941.1, read as the reverse complement.
ATCTACTTTGGTACTTTATTGTAATATGTGTATCTGTTTCTAATATTTGTACTCTTGAGGGGAAAAAAAATTTTTTCCCCTCAAGAGTACAAAAAAATTTTTCCCCTCAACTTTTTTAAAAGTTTTTCTTTTATTTGTAAATAAGCTGTTTATACTTTTCTGATAAAAACGTAAGAAAAAAAAAAAAGATTCTGAGTATTTTTCTGTTGCCGACCTTTGCCTGTTCCTGACAATCTGCTTGAACTCAACCTGGACCGACCTTTGCCTGTGACCCTGACTCTGCTTGTGCCTTTTCCTTTGTACCTCATTTGGTGGACTGATCTCCTTTGTTTGACTTCGGCTTGTTTCTGGATTCCCTGGTAATTCTGTACTGTGTATCGTTGGGCTCCTGGTCAGCTGCCGCCCTATCCCCAGACACCATCCCTTGCGCACTATGTATTGGGGCCAACCAAGTGCTTGGAGACGCAACCAGTCTCCCGAGGCTGAGCGGGGGCTGCTATAGGTGAAGATTGTGGCTTTAGATTGGGGACTGGTGTCTGGGGAATACTGGTACTGACCAGGGCCTTACAGTACAGTAATCAATAAAATTCTAAGGCACAATTTTGTTTAGTTGAACTAAAATTCTGTCAAACTGTAATATTTAGTTGGGGAACATTAAAATGTAATTTGCTTTTCATTTAGTGTCATTTCATTTAATGTTATTTCATTTTAATATATACAGCATATATACCCTTCAAAAATCCGAAATTTTCGAAAATCTGGCACTCCTCAGGCCTGGAGGTTGCCAATTTTTGAATGTCAACCTGTATATATATTTATTCATATATGTTTTTATTATACCTGAAGTATAAGTTGAGCGCTAACAGTCATACTTTATAATACTTTTCAATATAGGCGCAAACTGTATTATTAAGCAACCTCTTCTACCACTAAACAAACTGTTACTGCATACACATCTCAGGTGCACATTAAAGGCTATATTTTTTAAGCTATTGCCCTGTCAATTTACGGTACATGAAAGTTTGCTGAAACTGTTCAAATCTCTCTATAATTCTCATTTCAGTGCATATTAAAACATTGACCCGTTCTGCCACCTAGTGGCCAATTGTCAAAAGTACACAGCAGTCACAACA
>NW_027322940.1:0-1562 GCF_032062135.1 Pyxicephalus adspersus | reverse complement strand
ATATATATATATATATATATATACACTAAGATAACCTATAGTCAAAATCTTTTTTTAAATTGGGCATAGTTTCTTTTCAAAATGGATGTCCACCGTTTAAAATGCTAACGTTATTAAATAAAATTACCCAGACCAGACTTATATGTAAAAAGTAATTAAACCCTAATGAATACTATGAATTATTTAAGCAAGCACAATGTTATGACTGATTTCTGCATATATCACAGCCTTTTACCAATTTAATCTTCAGTGAATGAGGAGAATTTTAAACGGAGATCTCAGTGTGCGACCTGTGAATCGAGTCTAATAGGGTCTTACAGTTCACAGTTTTTAAAGTACCTTTCAATAGACCATTGTCTAGTTTGTTCAAATGTGACATTTAGCATGACAGTAAGCCATTATGACTGATATGATTTACTGGACAAGGTAACTTTTGCAGTTTGCCAGACAGTCTAATTCTATTTTAGTTATGCAAATCATAGAATACTTTTTATCTTCTGTCTAGGCAAGGTAAAAAAGGTAATGGTTGCCCAGGTTTGTTTGGCCGCATGGTATATAAATATTGATATTAAAATTCATTCTAAATCCTCTTTTATAGCCCAATAAATTATCCACTCTTTCACCTTCTGTACTCTTCCTTACACCGTAATACAATATACACCTTGAATTATATTTGAAACAACATTATTAAATGTGATGTGTTTGTTATTTTTTAGGAAATAATTTAGTACTTGTGTGTTTTGTTTTGTTTTTAGCTATGCCTGGTAAAAGGGTAAGGGATCTGAAATATCAATTTATTACTTTTGTTGGAAAAAAAAAGTTTTCCCGGGTCTGTTCTTTATAATAAATAAACCTCAAGTAAACAGATCCTATAATTGCATATAAAAAGCATCTGACTGTAATAGAATATACAAACATATCTGCTCTCATAGCAACTTCCTGTGAATTTTGTTCTGAAATGTTTTTGTAATGATCATCATCTTACACAGTCTCCTGGGTCCTTACCAAATGTTCTCCAATCTGACAATAAGCATATATCCTCAATAACAACGTAGAGAGATAAATATAGGTAATGTGTAAAACAAACATCTGGAGAATCAAATTTCACTTATTATATAATCATTTTGCAGCAATTATTTCTGTTATGCTAATAATTATCATTGAGGAAAGATGTAACCATTTAAATGACCTAATTGTATACCACATATTAACAAACCCAAATCAAATATATGTGAATTGACACATCAGAGTACGTTTATCAAATCTCATTTATATTTATTTTTTATTTAGTCAATCCTCATTTTAAACAGTTTGCTTTAAAAAGTTATTGTATATAGTTATAGTTTTAAATATCTACATATCAGTAAGAAAAAAAGATTGTAAGAAGTAAGTAAATCTGAGTGTTGTATAATATTCACATTGCCCCAGATAAGGAAAAGAAACCTGGTTTATTATTAGAAATATTTGGAGAGCACATGTTGACTCCTCATAAAATTTTAACAAGGAATGCCATAAGTTTAGAAACACTAAATTTAGAGTATATATATATATATATATATATA
>NW_027322939.1:0-1563 GCF_032062135.1 Pyxicephalus adspersus | reverse complement strand
GTGAACACCACCAACCTCTAGTCTCCTGGACCCCCTCTGGTGGTAGGATAGGGTGCAGCCAGTCACATGGCTCCAATCATCACCAGCCCTGCCCTTAAAAGGAAGTGAAGGGCAAAGAACAAGGATTTGCCTGAACAAGGAGTTCCTTTGGCTCTGTTTCCAGGTTCCTGTTTGTTTATTTTCTTGCTCCTGTTTCTTTGTGTACTGACCTTGGCTTGACCCTGATTACTCCTGATCGCTGCCACCCCTGAGTACTCTCTGCTCTTCGCTCTGGTACCACTTCCTGTTTCTATCAGCAGTCACCTGCCTCGGCGTGCACGGGGGCTGCACCCTGGCTTAGACTCTGCGCCCTGTGCAAGTCTGTACCATTACAGCTGGACCACCGTTACAGCTGGAGTGCATCGTCAATGCCAACGAAAAGTGTGTAATACAATTTTAGTGAATAGAGCACTGACAAGCAGCAGCGGAAACCACATTGGTAACTGACATCTAGAGCTGGGTGTAGTCCATCGTCAGAAATTTAACTGTACCAAATGGCCTTCTTTTGTAAATAGGTATCAAAGATGAAAATATCTGTATTAGGACAGAAATGTTTCTGCAGAAGATGATCTTCTTTGCTAAATAGGACCAAGTAGCATCAAAAACTGCTATATCTGTATATATACAGAAGGCTCCTAACCTGTCCCTGTCACCTTACACTTCTGTCCTCGCTTCTATCCATCACACAGAACACAATATAAAGCGACTAACCCCTCCCTCCTGATTGGTGCTGCTGGGCCTTGCTGTGCATCCTGGGAGCAAATGATTCGCTCCCAGCCACGCCATTCCCGCCGCAAATAGTCACCGTTCCCGCCCCCCTGCATTTCCCTAGTTTGTTCGGCGGGAACATGACCTCATGGCAAATCACAAGGCCGTTCTTGCTTAAATGTTTTGCCCAATTCACTTACAAATCTTGCTCGCTCATCCCTTACCCAAGAACAAAAATGTAAAATTGCTGTTTTATCAGCCTGCACATTTTGCTGTATGTCCTGTAGTCATAACTGTCCTAAAAGTGTGTTACTGGCAGAATTGCAAAGAAAAATTAAAATGAAATGATTGTAGAAAAAAGATCACTCATGGAACCACCACTTCTAAATACTAGTAAGTCTTAGTTTACACGGACTGTTTTCCCAACATTTAACCAGAGGCTTTTAAAGCCCATGTTTGAAGTCCACATGCATTCCCATGGGCTAATCTACACCAGGACGTTTCCTTCAGGCACGTTTTTGAGCGTTATCTTAAATTTTGCTTGCAACATTTAAAAGATTAAAACGTTGGATAGACACAGGAAAACGCATGAAAAAGCTTGAAAACGCTTCCATTGAACTCAATGGAGGCTTTTTCAAGCGTTTTTAAACTTTTTATAAAAGCTTCCATTGAGCTTTAATAAACCTTTTTAGCAGGACTTTGGAATCTGGAAGCCCCCTTTAATAAGGAGACTCCCAGATCTCCACCGCCCCACCCTGGGGAATGAGTACAGGGATACATAAAACCCCTTACTCATTCCCTAAAAGGGTTAAAATA
>NW_027322938.1:0-1564 GCF_032062135.1 Pyxicephalus adspersus | reverse complement strand
TAAAATGGGTGCCAATGAACCTGTTTAAAGGGTAACGTCATGTGAAATAAAAGATAACCCCTGTAGTAGGTCCCCCTTAGCACTCCATAGGCAAAATTCAAGTTTTGTCAAGTGTCTAGAAAAGGGTTTCTCCTAATGTTGATAGGGATTCCTTGAGTAATGAGCAATGTGTCTTTTGTGTCAATCTGTAAGGGTGACCTTCTCAATGACCAGCAATGTAAGAGGCATTCTTCCTACTGGTCACCACACTAATGTACTGTGGTTAAAGTAATTATAGTAGAAGTTATTTCAAGGGTTACCCTGTGTTAAAAGGTTGAGAAACACACTGGTCTAGATAAAAAAACTAGAAATGTCTTTGTTCCTACAGGCTTCCTTTTCTTTTTTTTTTAATTCATTTTTCATACTCTATTCCTGAGTCATGGCCTCACCAACATCCCGTACGATGTAGAAGCAGCACTCCTGCCTTGAACATTAGGGGCCAGCCCACACCCTGGAGTGAGGAAGGGAGCACTGGCACCACGTAAACAAGAAATAAAATAAGTATTTACAGGTTTTCACTATACCTTATTTTAATGTTCCTTGTACTTGCCTGAAGTATGTTTACCTTACCTAAAATATCCACCAATGCATCTTACAAAGCACACCAGGGATTGATGGATCCCTGAAAGTTTTGTACCATGGCAAGAGCTCAGCAAAAATCCAGTAAGCTGTTCATCCAATATGGGCTCCTAAGACACAAATACCTTCTGGAATGTCTTCCTTTTAGGTCAACAAGCCAAGAAATGAAGGGTTTCTCAATGGAGCAAAGTAAGTAAAATAAAACTGGAAACTGTTGGCCTGATCCATGTTTTATTGGTTTTGCTACAACAAGGGCCACACTCAGGTTATTTACTTTTTATATTGCGTTTGTATCCTGTTTAGAAATTTTTTTTCTCTGCTAGTGTTTTTTGGGATCAGGACATACTTTAAAAATATTCTGAATATTCTTAATAAAATCATTTTTTTTTTGTATAACATACCAATACAGCCATGTACTGCACTGGTAGATGCTGTGTAGCATCTGGGTTTTATTATGTCTCCGAAGGAACGAGAGTTAAAAGATTTTGTTCATCAAAGGAAATTACTTTGGCTAGTAATTTTATGTTATTTACATCCACTATAAAATGGATAATTTTTAAATCTTTTTGTTTTATTGGGGAAGTAAATTAGTAGCAAGGCCCCTGATGATTTACTATTTTCCAAAAAGGGAATGACGTCAGTCCTATAAAATTTTTTGAAATGCTAATCCGATCACTCACACCACTGTGTTTGTTTTTTTTATTTTGGTACATGTTATTCAGTTCAGTTGTTTAGAGTAGGTTACACTAGAGCCACCTGCCAGACACCAAAGCTAAGTTGATGACATGCTTTTCTCTATTACAGATGAAACTCATCATCGGGCAAAAGCTCAACAAGCCTATGACACACCTTCCATTCTCTCCTTATTGAGTGGCCATCATTAAGCGGTGCACAAAAGAAATATGTTGGCTAAATAATTCAGGAAGAGGAATCCAAAAGCACAGAG
>NW_027322937.1:0-1564 GCF_032062135.1 Pyxicephalus adspersus | reverse complement strand
CGACAATTTAATTGGGCCGGAACTAGCAATAAATAACTAAGGGGGCGTTAGGCTAGAGTGGAATACTGGCTAGGTCGTATCTGGCTTAAAGGCTGGAGTTTGCCTACCTCTGCTCCAATATGTACTTCATCATAGAGCAAGAGATGTCATAGCTATTTCAGTGCAATAAAAACATCTACTGCTCAGTTCTATTTACATCCAGCAAACAAATTTCCTTGCACATTCTGCAGTATGTTAGAAATATGATGATACTGTTATTTAATCACCTTCAGAAATATTTAGCTGTAAATTAAAATAGTGTGCTTGTCCGCTTTATACATCTTTGCAAAGAAGAGAGGATAGAACTGACTGTATAACTCTGTACAGTTCTGATAAAAATCTACACGGTATAGGTCAAACATTTTACAATACCCCTATTTTTCTAGTTCTTTTCAAATTTGTCCAATTTAATATACACAAAAATATGTGTACAGCATAAATATATTGATTTCCAAGATTAAATTACAAAATGTACTGTACATTTTTTACGAGCTATATATGTCAACATTTATAGACTCAAAAGCTGAACACACTGGTGTTGACTTCTAGAAACTTGTCTTCTGATTCTTTATCTTTCTGTTGGGTAGATCTGTCCTTCCTAAATGTTTTTTTACTTCTAATAGTTTATCGTTTTCTTTTAATCTGTCTTTGGCCAAACTTAAAGGGGTAAGCTGAGGGGTAGGAAGAGCCCAGTGCTAAGCTTTAGAAGTCAATGAATCATACTTCAAAATGAACCTGTGCCCAGGCTATGGATCCGAAAAAAATCACAATAAACAATAGGAGAACTTTACAGCAATGCACCCTGATCTCTTTAGCTGCTTGTAATTTATTTTCAAGAACAAACCAGGGTATCTGGTAGCCCCATTAACACCATCAGTTTTGGACTGAGTTTGGAAGCATCATCCAGTTCTAAAACAAAACAGTTTGCCTTACGTCCTATGCTTTTAATTTACACCTATGTGCTGGAAAAAATTAAACATGCTGATTTTGCGTGCAGCCCATTTCAATGTGCTATAATGCAATGCAATGTTTTTTGGAACACAAGAATAAGAGATTTTTTTTTTGCAGTACATAAATAGTAGAATGCTCCTTCCTCTGGGGTTCCATGAGGTGCAGGTGATGTCACCACTGTATTCTGGACTTTCTTGCAGAATTGTGAGGTCACCAGGGCATTGTTGAGGTCACCTGCGCCTCCTAACATCTTAATAGAGATAATGGTTTGTAATATTTAATTCATGGCCTTGTACACTGGAAAGGTGTAAATGAACCTTGAGTGTGTGCATTAGAGGGTGCTGTCTGTTGTGCTTCTGTGGTTTTACCAAGTGAGTAAAAATCTCTATATATTCTACCCCACCCTATAAGTTTAACCCACCGCTGTCTTGTGAAGCAGCGTTTCTTAAACTATGGGTTGATAACCAGGTTGGCCTGTGGACGTGTTGGTGATGAGTTGCCACTTGACTTTGTAGCCTAGTTTGACCAAGTGTAATATCAGTGGATCAGTGCCAAATGATAGAACTTATTGAGT
>NW_027322936.1:0-1564 GCF_032062135.1 Pyxicephalus adspersus | reverse complement strand
AGCTATAAAATCTAAATGATTTAGAAAGAAGGCTTGTTTAAATGAGGAAAATACCTAAACATGTACAGTGATAGCTGAGTTTACAACACTGGCCCCTCTGATTGCCCATGCATATCTTTATCTGAAATACTTTGTGACCGCTCCGGGGGACCACGTTGCCAAAAAAAATGACTGACCATGGAAATTATTCAATACAAATGCCTCTTAAAATGTCCCTGGGTTTATAGGATCCAGGGTAACCAGGAAAACTTGTTATGGTGCCCAGGGTTCTCCCCAGGCCCTTTTAGCTGGGCGCACCATCCGGCACTTTTTTGCACCCACCCGGCCATTTTTGGGTGGTCACTGAAGCGTTTGGTCACAATCCAGGTGCTGCCACCCGCCTACAATTTCTTCTCACCCGGCTTAAAAAAATTTCTGGGTTGAGCACTGGGTGCCTTTGTAGCTTTAAATTAAAGACAGACTCCCATCGCTGACAGTCTTATAAAAAAGTACTCTAGAGACTCAAGGAGTTAAAGAAAGATTCAGAATGACAGCTATCACTTTTAAAGTTCAGCAGTGGAAGTTTTCATGTTCCTAACAACACATTTTCTTTATAGAGGACCTAATACTAATGCTTATGCCTATTTTCTGGATGTAAAGTGGATTTGATTTCAGTAGTTTCAGATAAGCATGCAAATCACTGTGAAGCTGAACATTTGATCTGCATCCTTATTCTGGGACAGTGATCCAGAAGGTATGACAAAACCAACCAGGCAAGCAGTATACATATGGTGTGTATATATACATAATCGTGGCCAGAAATATTGGCACCCTCATATTTATGTCAGAAAACACACTTCTCCCAGAAAATTGATGCAATTACAAATGCTTTGGTATTGTCATGTTTATTTCTTTTGTTGGCACTGGAAGAACACAAAAAAGCAGGGACAAAAATCTGAGACATTCCACACAAAACATTAAAAATGTACTGGACAAAATTACTGGCACCTTATTAGAACTGTACTAAATAACTGTATTTCAAGCATGTAGCGATTAACAGGTGCTGGCATCATGCAACCAGGTAAAATGGAGAAATGTTGACTCAACCTTGTTTTGGGTTGCGTGTGTATCACACAGAGCATAGAGAAAAGAAAGAACAATGAATCGTCTGAAGATCTGAGACCCAATATCATAGAAAAGGGTGGACAATCCCAGGACTACAAGTCCATCTTCAGAAATCATATTCTTGCCGTGTCCACTGTGCGCAACATTGTAATGAAGTCTACAGCCCACAGCCCGTGGCACTGAAGCTAGTCTCTCTGGACATGGTACAAAGAGAAAGATTGATGATATGTTACAACGAAGAATTGTTCAAATGGTGGATAAAGAATCTCAATCAACAAACAAATTTAAACTGACCTGCAGGCACAGGGTACAATAGTGTCAGTTTGCGCTCCCAATGAAAAGGGACAATATGGCCGGAAACCCATAAGGACCCCACTGCTGACAGGAACATAAACAAGCCAGATAGAAGTTTGCTAAAACTCCCCTGTGAAGCCACAATCCTTCTGAGAGTATGTCCATG
>NW_027322935.1:0-1564 GCF_032062135.1 Pyxicephalus adspersus | reverse complement strand
CTCTAATTGGTGGTTTCCTGTGTGACTTGGCACAGCGGGCACTTTCTCCTGATAGGGATCATCGTGTACCATCTTGCCAAGCAATCTCCTGCCTCTGCTTATTTTTGTAAGATTTTTTTCCGCTCTTTCATCCATTCATGGTATGACCCATAGGCTTCATTGGGAATATGTATCCTGTGTGGGTGTCATGTCAGAGTGAATTTTGGGAAACACATATAGAATGCCATGGCAGGGTATTTATCTTCGTGCCCTCTGCTGGTGGAGTTGGCACTGCAGGCAAAATAGCTCCATCTGGTGGCTATTTGCAGATGAATGTGCACAAAAACATATGCCCTCTGCTGGTGGCAGTGTTTAATATTGCCCTTCTCTCATTTAGGTATACGTTCCTCTCCTGGTGGCAGGGAATAGCACCCTGTAGTGATTCAATTTGCCTTTGGGTTCTGCAGGAGTAATAAAGCCCTCTGGTGGTGGCATTTCTGGAATAATTTCACCCCTTGATAATGAGGTGCAAATATATTAGTGTCGCCTGGAAATAATTGCACCCTCTGCTGGTGGCAATGCAGTATGAATAACATCTGTACAATCTGCAGGTGCCCTCTTATGGTGGCAGTGCTGAATACTTGCACCCTCCTCTAGTGGCAATGCCAACCCCCTCTTTCGGTGGTTGAGGGTTTGCAGTGATTGTGAAGCTCTTTGTTGATGGTCAGGGAATATCGACTGCTTGTAATGATGGTAAGGGTGCATTGACCATAGCGCCCCCTGTAGATGGTCCAGGAATAACGACTATCTGTAATGATGGTAGGGTGCATTGGGGGTAGCCCCCTTTGTTGATGGTCCAGGAATAATACCTTCCTGTAACAATAGTAGGGGTGTATTGATTGATTAAGGGGCCTTCTGTTAATGATCCAGGAATACTTCCCTGTAATGCTGGTAGGGTGCATCGATCATAGCGCCCTCTGTTGATGGTCCAGGAATTATACCTCCCTGTAATGATGGTAGGGTGCATCGATCATGTCTTGTCTCTGAGCACTCTCTATATAGCAGTCTCTGCACCCATTGCTCTGTATAATTCTCTGAGCACTCTCAATATAGCAGTCTCTGCTCCCTGTGGTCTGTATATTGCTCTGTTCAGGCTCTGTACAGTTGTTTTGGCTGTGAGCACTCTTTATATAGCAGTCTCTGCTCCCTGGGCCCTGTATATTGGTCTGTTCAGCTCCTGTACAGTCGTTTTGGCTCTGAGCACTCTTTATTGCAGTCTCTGATCTCAGGGCCCTGTATATTGGTCTGTCCGGTCTCTGTACAGTAATTTTGGCTCTGCACAATCTCTGTATTGCAGTCTCTGCTCCCTGGTCTCTGTATATTGCTCTGTATATTGCTCTGTTCAGCCCCTGTACAGTAGATTTGGCTCTGAGCACTCTGTATCCCATGGCCCTGTATATTGGTCTGTATATTGGTCTGTTCAGCCCCTATACAGTAGTTTTGGCTCTGATCACTCTCTGTATTGCAGTCTCTGATCCCAGGGCCCTGTATATTGCTCTGTTCAGCCCCTGTACAGTAGTTTTGG
>NW_027322934.1:0-1565 GCF_032062135.1 Pyxicephalus adspersus | reverse complement strand
CACCTGTAGTATTTTTACTGTCTCTGACCATCACCTGTACCGTGCTCACAGTCTCTTTTGTGCAGCAATTAGATGAAGCTAGGGGCTGCACTTGAGGCCATCTATATTTAGTAAATTGACCGCTATTGATCGATAAAACACAGAAAGAAGTGATCGCCTCATGAAGTGAATATATTAAGGTCTGTGGATTTTAAAGAAAAGGAGACGACAGAAATGTTGAAAGCAGCAGCAAAATGCATATTGGAGACCTGTGACAGCTTTGTTAACTGTAATCTGTCATTTATTGGCAAGGATCCAACATCCCACCTCCTGATTGACATCTACAGTTCTCCAATAAAGCAAGCAGTGTGATCATACTGATTGCAAGGCTATAGGTTAGATTTAGTATGGGGGAATGTTGGACCTCTGGAGGGGGACCACTGGTTTTACACAGAGAGCAAGGTTCATTCTCTGTAGGATGCTGGCAGGGAACAAGCTTTTCTGGTTAGGCTTGAGCTGCTTTCTAAAGAAAACCAAGCATAGGACTTTGCACACTTTGTCCTGTGATGCACCTCTCAAATGCATTTTGAGAATTTAAACTGAAGGTAAAAACACAGCTAACCCTGTTTTTCATACATGGCCCTACAAAACGAAGTATTCTTGAGGAAGAGTTGAGTTTGACTGTATGCTATCCAGCATAAAACAGTTGATCTGCAACTGTTATTAGAATAGGAAAAGCCACGCTATACAAAAAAAGTTCAGGATAGAAAAGCATGAGGGCAAATACGAACAAAAAAATCTGCTCCATTCTCTGACGCCATTTTGCTTTTTGTACTTGGGCCTTATTGGTGGTGTGATTTCCTCTGTCCATGTTATATTGTGACGATGAGGGGATGTCCCAAAGGAGGATCAGCATATCCTTACGATGATGAGAAAACCCCATCTTAGCCATCAGACTGAGAAGACGTAGAGTAACCCATATAAAATACCAGAAAGGTTGCAAAGAAACAGCAAGAAACTTCAAATACATTTTCTTGGAGGCAACTGAAAGGAAATAAAAAGCAAGAGTCCTCCTTTTTTCAACCAAGAAGCCCCAAAAACTGCAAGCGGCTCCACAAATATTCCTGAAATCATTAATTTAGATTCCAGAATTCTAAATTTTTTCTAGAATTTAGAGTTTGGCAGTAGGTTTACACCGACTAAGAAAGGCTAATGTTGATGACATAAACACATCTGGATTCTATTACTACAGAGGGGTCGGGTCCCCAAGATTTAAATAAATAAACGGTTCGTTTTTATGAGCGTGGCCAGTGTTTGCACCTAGGGGCAAGCAAATTCCCTCAGATTCAATGGGAAACAGGATGCCGTGGATCACCGTGAGATAACGCAGTTTAATATCGTACATTATCTGCCAGGGAAATAAAAAGCTTTCTTCTAACAGATCGGTTTTCTCAGGATTTAATTCCACACTGCCTTTATTCACCTCTCTTCCTCCCATCCCAAAACAAAACAAATACAGTTTCTGAAAGATATCCAGCTACTTACATGAAGGAAATAAAAAGAGAAGATAAAAGGAAGAGTTTAAT
>NW_027322933.1:0-1565 GCF_032062135.1 Pyxicephalus adspersus | reverse complement strand
AGGTGATGGCCTCAACTTCTAATGCCCTCCTTGCTCCGTCTCAGGGCCCACCGCCTCCTCCTCCCAGTACCCAGCTCTAGATGCCAGACGAGAATCAAGCTCAACAGGGTCTTCTTTCCTCACTGATTCCTCCAAACCCAATCCCTTTCATGTGGTTTCTCTAGATTGTAGGTAGGGACAGATTGGAATCTCGCTTATCCATTCATGTCTCCAATAGCTGCAGGTTCGACACTGTCCATATAGGTGATGGCCTCAACTTCTAATGCCCTCCTTGCTCCGTCACAGGGCCCACCGCCTCCTCCTCCCAGTACCCAGCTCTAGATGCCAGACTAGACTAAAGCTCAACAGGGTCTTCTTTCCACGCTGATTCCTCCAAGCCTGTTCCCTTTCATGTGGTTTCGCTACATAGTAGGTAGGGACAGATTGGAATCTCACTCAAAAATTTATGTCTCCAATAGCTACAGCTCCGACACTGTCCATTGAGGTGATGTCCTCAGCTTCTAATGCCCTCCTTGCTCCATCTAGGGGCCCACCGCCTTCTCCTCACAGTACCCAGCTTTGGATGCCAGACTAGAATCAAGCTTAACAGGGACCTCTTTCCCCGCTGATTCCGCCAAGCCCGTTCCCTTTCATGTGGTTTCGCTACATAGTAGATAGGGACAGATTGGAATCTCGCTCATCCATTCATGTCTCCGAATGCTACAGCTTTGACACTGTCCATATAGGTGATGTCCTCAACTTCTAAATCCCTCCTTGCTCCGTCTCAGGGCCCACCGCCTCCTTCTCCCAGTACCCAGCTCTAGATGCCGGACTAGACTAAAGCTCAACAGGGTCCTTTTTCCCTGCTGATTCTGCCAAGCCCGTTCACTTTCATTTGGTTTCGCTACATAGTAGGTAGGGACAGATTGAAATTTCGCTCATCAATTCATGTCTTCAATAGCTACAGCTTCTACACTGTTCATATTGGTGATGGCCTCAACCACTAATGACTTCCTTGCTCCGTCTCAGGGCCCACTGCCTTCTCCTCCTTGTACCCAGCTTTAGATGCCAGGCTAGACTCAAGCTCAACAGGGTCTTCTTTCCCCGCTGATTTCGCCAAGCCCGTTCCCTTGCCTTCTCCTCCTTGTACCCAGCTTTAGATGCCAGGCTAGACTCAAGCTCAACAGGGTCTTCTTTCCCCGCTGATTTCGCCAAGCCCGTTCCCTTTCATGTGGTTTCCCTACATAGTAGGTAGGGACAGATTTTAATCTCGCTCATCCATTCATGTCTCCAATAGCTACAGCTTCGACACTGTCCATATAGGTGATGGCCTCAACCACTAATGCCGTCCTTGCTCCGTCTCAGGGCCATCCACACTTCTCAGGGCTCACTGCCTCCTCCTCCTGCTTTCACTGATGCTGCCGCCTGCCCAGTACCCAGTACCCAGCTGTAGATGCCAGTTAAGAAGGCTCTCAATGCCGCATTTTAGAAAGTTACAGAGGAAAAGGCAGTCCGCTACACAGCAGTGTCTCCAGTAGCTAAAGCTTCTACACTGTTTAAATAGGTGATGGCCTCAACCACTAATG
>NW_027322932.1:0-1566 GCF_032062135.1 Pyxicephalus adspersus | reverse complement strand
AGGATGAATGGGTGGTATCCATTCCTTCTCCAGTTCTGCACAAATACTAGGGGGACATGGGGAGGTCCATAGCAAAAGGTGTCGTAGTTGGGCTGCCACATAATATTTATGAACATCTGGAGCCCCCAGCCCTCCCCATTCTCTGGGTGTGCAAACAATAGATTTAGCCACCCTATGTCTTTTATAAGCCCATATAAATTGCAAAAACTCCAGCTGGACCCTTTTCAGAGCCGCTAGCGGCACTCTAACTGGCAAAGTCTCAAATAGATACAGCAGTTTAGGGAGGAGCATCATTTTAACCGAGGCAATCCTACCCAATAATGATAATTGATGATTCCGCCATTTACTCAATAGATTTGTCACCTCCCTAAATAGAGGGGGGAAATTATAGGGGTATATTTGGGAATAGTTGGTGGTAATATGTGTCCCCAAGTAACGGAGGGAATGCTCTTGCCAGATAAAGGAGAAAGAGTCACGCAAGGGTTGCAGAGCAATTGGGGGGACATGTAGACGCAAGGCTTCCGATTTAGAGGAATTAACCTTGAATCCTGCGAGAGCCCCATATCTCTTTAACTCCTCCCACAAATTGGGAAGGGAAATGTGCGGCTGGGACAGAGTCAGTAAATCATCAGCATATAAGGAGAGCTTGTAATCCTTCCCTTTCACCGGAATCCCATGTATATTCTGATTGGAACAACTACAGGCCGCCACTGATATCAGATCATTAACCTGTGACCAATATGGCTGAATAAACGGACAGAACCAGAATATATGTTCTAGTGTACCTCGGCGTGTACCACACCTCCAACACATAGGATCCACAGTAGGAAACAAACGATGAAGCACCGTCGGTGTGTGATACCACCGAAGCACAATTTTGCACAAATTTTCTTTATACAAGGCACAAATAGAGCTTTTTTTGGGCCGCCTCCCAGATATCAAGCCAATCCTCCATAGTCAAAGACTGACCTAGAACTTCCTCCCATTTGAGCATATAAGCAAGTTTAAAGGAACTGCCCCGCATGGAAGCGTACAGGATACGGTATATAGAGGAGATCGTTCCTTTGGTGTAGGGCCCCTCCAAACATAGTCGCTCAAATGTAGTAAGAGCCTGGAAGGTGGCTGAGGGTTGTAAAGACAAGACATAATGCCTTATCTGTAGGTAGGCATAAAATGAGGACCGAGGAAGTTCAAATCTGTCACCCAGTTCAGCAAAGGTAAGTAACCGCCGCTCGACTGGGTGCAGGATATGCCTAATATGAAATAAGCCTCTGTCCCTCCAGGGCCCGGCCATTGAGTGCGAGAGACTATCTGGTATCTGAGGGTTGTAGATTATGGAAGTTAATCTGGAGGGGGAGGATGCTAGATCATATTTAGCCCTGCAAGTTCTCCACATATTCCTTGTGAAAACCATAGGTGCCGTCAGATCAATTCCCTTCAACGCTACAGAGGAGCTCCATAGCATAGCATTAGGATGAATGGGTGGTATCCATTCCTTCTCCAGTTCTGCACAAATACTAGGGGGACATGGGGAGGTCCATAGCAAAAGGTGTCGTAGTTGGGCTG
>NW_027322931.1:0-1566 GCF_032062135.1 Pyxicephalus adspersus | reverse complement strand
CTGTATTGTCATTCTGGGTCAACGGTTCAGGAAGATATGATAGGAAGAGGATAAGAACATCAATCAAGCAAAATGTATTTTTTATAGAACCAAATCAGATATGGCAGCTTACATAATCAGTAAAGGATTCCCTTTAAAGGAGAATGTATTTAGGTGCTACTTGGCAAGTGTTGAGACAATATATACTTCAAGTCATGAGTATGTAATTACAATATAGCATGTTCAGTGCAAACTAGTGGAGTATAAAATGCAGAGTATAGTGGTTAGGAAAATGTTATTTTTAGGTCTGTGTACAAAATGCTGTGAATAGGAGTACTGTATGTATTGTTTAAGTGCCATATGTAGAGTATGTAGCATACAAAATCAAGGGGTATGTCCTGTACAGCTTGCTGAGTATGGCATTGAATAATATGTGATGCAAATGGTATTTTATATTTATATTTTATGTATAACAGGAGTATCCAATGCACAGCACTCTCTGCACCCCATTTCCACTACTGTACCACCTACAGCCGTGTACAACTTTTTAATCACTCCTTGCATACCTCTTCCAATACTGCACCCCATGCACATTTCTTCCATCACTGCACCTTCCAGTTCTCCTATAAGTATAGTGCCTTCATAGTGCTTACTTTATTATAGTACTTCTCACGATGATTTCTTAACTAAATTGCCCCTTCTATTGCTCCTCTTCTAGATTTCCCATAATCCCCCTATGTTTTCCCCACCCTAGTGCAGAGAAGCATATGCACATAAGCATGCTGGAAGTTTATGTTTACCTGTCCTGCTCCAAATGATAAGCATTTCCATTGCCACATGCTTAGTTGCCAATCTTGTGGGTCTTGTGACCTGCCAGTTGTGTGGTGCAACAGTCAGTGTGACTCAGATGTGACAACTGTGCATGTGGCTGGGGAAGGACTGCAATGTGGAGTAGGATAGGTAAACATAACCATTCAGCAGACTCGTATGTGATATACTGCATAGGAACTATGGAATCTGGGCACAGCATTGGAGCCTACACGATGAAGGAAACGCTTATATTGAATTTGCACAATGATGAAGACTTAAACTGTGCATCAGAACACCAAATACCATGGGCCTGATTTATTAAAGGTCACCAAGGCTGAAGAGGATATACTTTCATCAGTGAAGCTTGGTGATCCAGCAAACCTGGAATGGATTTATTCAAAGTAATTTGCTTTTTGCCAGCAAATGTTTTGAATCCTGGACCAGATCCATTTCAGGTTTCCAGGTCAGCTTCACTGATGAATATCTATCTTCTCTAGCTTTGGAGAGGTTTAATAAATCAAGCCCTGTGTCTCAAGCATAAACACCAGGAAACCACTTTTTTTTTTAAGGATTTAAAGAAAATCCAGACCCATATGAAAAAAAATTCTAACAAAAACGTATTCCAGAGATCTTAAAGCTGATATTGAGACAACCCCCACTACCCTATTAACCAACTACTGCTAGGAACTAGCTGTACAGGTGCCATTGAAGTGGAGGAGCAGTGGTTCCCCAGACAGAAAGTAGCACAACCTGGACAAAGGACTTAGGTTGTAATAA
>NW_027322930.1:0-1566 GCF_032062135.1 Pyxicephalus adspersus | reverse complement strand
TCCGAGCCATATGTTGGCACTCCATGGTGCTTACAGTATTTGCTTCCATGGAAATAATCAGAAGACGCCTACAAGTCTGATGACCAGCCTTAAACTGGCTACAGACTATGTATACCTTTGTGAGAATAAACAGGTAGGAGGTATTTATCTGCCTTTTCACTACTTGCTCGAGAGCATTACCTGCAATACTTCAACAATAGTGACATCATTACAGAGACTACTCAACTCACAGTTTATCAACTGTTCACAGGATGTTTTGCCAACAAACTTCTATATAATAACTATTAAATGCCAACAAATTTTGAAATTGAAAACATGAATAACATGACTTGCATATTGCTCATGCTCTACAAAAATAGAAATTCTTTTTTTTACCTTTTTAAATCACAGTTGTTGCAGAAGTTACAAAATTAAATTATTTTGCAATTTCATGCTGTGAAGATTTGTAATACTCTTGCTGCTTAGGAAAAAGTACTAAGTAGCAAGATGAATGTCCCACCTGAGCACACATAAAGGTAGCCAAAACATTTGAAACTATATCACATGCCAGACTCGCCAATATAACTGTGTACAATGAGTTGATTTGCCAACATTTAAAATACCGATACAAGACTCCACAATATAATGGGATTATTTCGTAAGCAATAAGAAATGTAAAGGTGATATTTCTGTTGCAATTAAGAAACCAAAGCTTTTTCCCTAAAAAAAAATGCAAAAAAAAATACAACATAAAAGGACAGAAAATGATTAAGCTTTAATAGTACGATATTAGGTTATAAAAGTCTACATGTGAAGCAACGTAAAGCTTCTGGGATGGTTTGTGAAGTGGACAGTTTAGAATTGTGCTGGCATTCTAGCAAAGATTTGCTGGTGTGCACAAGATCATTGTACTGTTGCTTTACCTAATTTCTGCCAAGCTTTATCTGTCACAGACGACCTCACGTTTGACTTTAGAAAACTTAATTATACAGATGAGTTTATGATTGACTCAAAGACTGCAACGTATCCAGATCCTGTTTGCTGCAAAACAAGCCCAAATCATCACCACTCCACCTCCATGAATGAGAGCTGGTATGAGAGGTTTGTGCTTTGTGCATTATGGCCCAACATCTCCACTTTGGACTTGTGTCCCTAGGAGTTTGTTTAAGAAGTCTTATGGTTTGTTTAGATGCAGCTTTACAAGCTGTGTTGCCAATTTCTTTTTAGAGAGAAGAGGCTTTCTCCTGGCAACAGTTCTAAACAAGCCATAACCATTCAGTCTTTTTTCTAATTCTAATACTATAAACTTAAAAGTTTAACAAGCTAATGAAGAAATGAAGAGTCACAGATGGAGCTCCTGTGTTTTTGCAACCAATTACCTTTGGTTGAATTTGCTGGGATGGTCACTGATTGGAAGATTTGCCGAAAATGTTTTACACCTGCAAAGTGCCAAAATTTCTGCTTTTATAGAGGTGATCACACGTCCTGATAATCATTTAAATCAAGTGCATTTCACTATTAGCACCTGGCTTACACCCACTTAACACTCCATTTTAATAATGATACTTTTTTTTTTTTTTTTTTTTT
>NW_027322929.1:0-1566 GCF_032062135.1 Pyxicephalus adspersus | reverse complement strand
CTGTGGCTTCAATATGATGAAGCAGGGCCGGGCTAACCATAAGAGAACCTGAAGATTCTGGCACCCAGGATTACCCAGGCCCCAGGGTAAACTTTCAGTGCCCCACCTTCCCATTGGCTGACTATTGTTAGGGGATCTCCCACCCTGGAAAAGTGGGCCATATATAACTTGATTTTCACCGTTTCAACCCTCAGGATTTCCTGCCAGCGGTGACAACCATGGCCTGGGTGATCAGCGGTAGAGTGATGGTGGAGGATGAAATGCAAGGGTGGGAGGATGAGGGTACAAATGGACAGATGTGATTGGGGGAACAGGGAGGGACAGGGGTTCTCATTGGTGGATGGGGGGGGCAGGGGTTCTCATTGGTGAATGGGGGGGATAGGGGTTTACATTAGTAAGGGGGGTTGCAGAAGAGGCAAATATGATCGGTGATGTAGGGCGAGCTGCAGGAATTATTGTTCTCCTTTAAATATTAATAGAAATGAACCTATTCTAATATTTAAATCACCTCTATGTGTTATCTATGGGCACATGATGGCTACAAGAATGTTGCAATTAGTGAAAGGGGTGGGGGTCATTTCTCAATGTTCACCTTTGGGAGCAATATTCTAGATCCTGCCCTGCCTAGATGCAGCTGTTCTCCTTGTTATGCCTAATGATTTATATGCAAATTATTATATTATATAATATTTATATTGCAAATTGTATCCAGAATAAGCAAAGAGATACATTATATCCTCTCCATGTGTACAGGGGGTGTTGTCGCCCCCTGCTGGCCTTTTGCTGAATAATCAACTTCAAATGGCTCTGCTGTATTGGTTTCATTTGGAGTTTTTATTTTGGGACTTAAAGATATTTTTATTATACATTTATTTGTGATATCATTTTTCAATATGTTTTATAACAGTATTTATATCATAAGTTGTTAATATTAATAATAATAACAGGCTTTATTATTTATAAGAATTTTCTACACTTCTTCCCACAATTTTTCATGTTTCTTAGGGTTCTAATGTTCCCCACATCTAATGTATTTTTACATATTTTTTTATCATGAGAATTTATAGGATATGATATTGCTGATGAATTAGTGTAAGCTCTGTTGGTATGTGGTGGTGTCAGTGTAGGCTTGTACCTAGGAGGACATATAAAGCACAGTTGATATCCCCGTGGTTTTAATACAAAAGCCTTGATGAAGAGAGAAAGATACCACTGATCCGTGGACAGTATATTCACAATGTTGGTGGGTTCAGGTCCTACTCGTTCTGTGCCCCAGTGTGAAGTGCATTGGCGTGGAGATATTCTTTATCCTTCAAATTTTGCTGCACAGGATAGTGGACTCAACATCATTGTGGAAGGCCACTGAATCATCACATGGATATATACAATGTATATATGGGTGACCACATGTATTGTCCCATGGTATGCTGGCACACTACCCCCATTAAAACCACAGCATTGTGTTCAGCCGTTCTACTTACCTGAGAATTCTGTACCTGCTTTAACCTCTCTCCCCTTTCCTGTGTATCTCACCTCTTTTCAGGGGGACGGGGGCTTATTCTGGAA
>NW_027322928.1:0-1566 GCF_032062135.1 Pyxicephalus adspersus | reverse complement strand
AATTTGAGGGGGGGATGATGATGAGTTCTGTTTTATCCAGGTTGAGTTTCAGGAATCGGTCAGACATCCATGATGAGATGGCCGACAGGCAGCATGAGACCTTATCCAGGACTGAGGGAGACAGGTCAGGGGTGGACAGATAAATTTGGGTGTCATAGATGTCATAGGGTGGATAGATGGTAATGTGTACCTGTAGTTGTACATCAGATGTCCCCACAAGATTCCCTATTGTGTTGGAGAGGTTGTGGGATGAGAGGTACAATGTCACATATCTGGTGGTCTTGTCCAAATGTAGAGAGGTATTGGAGAAAAGTACTCCCAATTGATTGAGATAATAACAGGGTGTGCAGTGGAGGTCACACCATGGAGTGTACTTTTTAACTGTACTCAAATGCAATGGAGTATAAATAAATGTCCTCTGGTGCCTTTTCTGCTTAATGAAGCTAAGACCCAGGTGCCAAAATTTTGGAAAGATTCTAGGGAACCTCCATTAAAGGTCTGGTTACAGGGGGTAGAGGAAATATGTAAATTGGAACAAGGCTATCATGAATACCCAGATACGTCTTCAATGTTCACTACTATTTTGGGCCCCCGGAATATATTCAAAGATAATGTGCAATATTTTGATATTATAAATCAAGATGAGAATATTTAAGACGTTTGGGCAATGTTTGGTCCTTTATGTCAAGAGAGTAACTTTGATGTATTTGCAAAACTAGATTTCTGATAAATAGAGATTAACATAGACATTTTTTTCATACGTGAGTTGTATGTTTGATATGTTTTAGTAGGGTCACCATCACTTTTTTTTTTTCATATTTTTGGTTGTAATATTTTGAGCAACTTTCTATGCAGGATTGCAGACTTAATAGCGGTCTGCCTAAAATAAATTGTATTAACCACCTGGGCATTTCACTGATGTCTAGATTTCTGTACCAAATGCGGTACACTGTTTTTTTTTTTTAAATTGTAGACCTGTAACTTACAGAAATATGTCCGAACAAGGGTCTAGTAGATAACATGAATATAAGAAAAGTTTGAAACACACAATCATGTAAAAAAAATAATAAAATAAAAAAAAAAATGTACTTTTATTAAAATAAATAAAAAACACAAAAATCTGCTTAAACAAGAATACATAAAAAAATCAAAAATACTGAAAATGCAATAATTTGGTATACTGTATAGAGTCCAAACTAAAACCACATAAATATATTTTGTATTGGATTGGATACAAGACTTTGTATTGAATCCAATACAAAATATTTGAATTTCCCGCTACGACCCCCGTCGACGGGTGTATGCACTGACATCATCAGGAATCGCCGAGGGACGCGTACACGAACACCGGGTGTTCTAATTCTTTCCAAACTTCCATGCAAAAAGTGTTAAATTTTTTTCATGGAAATTTATTTTAGATTGTAGGCTATAATTCACCAAATTACTCAATAATTACTTATAATTCACCGAATTACTGCATAACCGGAATATGTCCAAAATTTTATAAATTTAATAAAAATTTTTTTAAAAACATAAAAAAAAAATCTTTAAAAAAACAAAAATAGT
>NW_027322927.1:0-1567 GCF_032062135.1 Pyxicephalus adspersus | reverse complement strand
AAGATGCTTTTAAGGGTTTTCTATTTTTTGAAGTGTAGCTATCCTTTAGGGCCTGTTCACTCTATATATTACTGTAAAAATGTGCTGCATTGTTTTTGGCACATTGTGTAAGTGGGCTTCTTTAGTTCCTTATTTCTTTCCTTATTACTTTGTCTGTTCGCTGCTGTTGCACTTTGTGCCTCCTTATTGCACTATTTCCTTACTGATCAAGTCTTTTAGATTAGTTTAGTGTTTTTTTGAATGGGTCACTATTTGCTTGGGCAGCCTTGGCATGTAGTTTTTCAGATATTACATGCAGCATCCAAAAACATGATCCATCCTTCCTATGGAAGATAAAAAAACTGCACCACCTACACTTGCCTATAAATACTTGGCAGTGACCACCTATCGCTGCTCCCAGGTGCTTATTGGCAACTGCTTGGCACCCAGGATCAGTAAACAATGCAGTTTTAGCTGCTAGACTAAAAGTGCAAGTAAGTGTGTAATATGCGTTGCAGACCATTGATGTGGTAGCTGTATTAGTTTACTCTTTCCAATCCTCTGCCAGTATAGCAAACTCAGGAGATGATCCTCCTGGGACCCGTCCAGGCAGGGACCCGCCCAGGATGTCAGGGACCAGCCCAGGCTGTCTGGGACCAACAAACCAATATTGCAGATTGCTGTGCTCCATCCTTGGCAGTGACTGTACTTGGGTGAATTTTGATTCTTGACCGGAAGGAGTAGGCTGATGTGTTGTGCCCCTCTGACTCATGTGATGTGTAAATGTCAGTCATAGGTCAAATATTGTAATTAATTTACAAAGACTTCAAATAAACTAGCAAGAGATGATTCTTCCTGTGTTGGATAGTTTGCATTTGAACTTGTTAAGAAGCTGATAAAATCTTAGTCATGTAGGCAGTGGAAAGGGTTGTTTAGTGTAATCATGATTTTCCCTGGCTAGGTTGTACAATGTATACCACAGGTGGCTTGAATTGCAGACAAATGGTGATTTTGCATAAAACTGAGCTTTTAATAGGTGGATTTTTATGTCTTGGATTTTCCAGTTGCCTGTAAGAGAGATGGAGGTAGGAGCCACCTGGTACTCTTGCTGCATATTTGCCCCTTTAATTCCTATGGCAAGCCGTGTTTACGGTAGCATCAAACCTGCACAGTAAATCTTTCCCTATAGGAGAAAATGGGGCTGCAGCACGAATCTACAGCTTTAAACCATAAGTGTTAAACTGGGGAACAGATGGAGAGTATTAAAAGGACAATTGTACAAAAGGTACAGTTGTTGAATAGGTTTACCATTATTAATAAAATAGAATGTAAAAATAAGGTTGCACAAAGTACTATCTCGGCTTTAAAGTGTACAGTTTTCACAAAAAATATTTGAGGGACCCATTTAAATTTTCATTGCTTTTGTTGCAGCATGTCAATGAATTTATGTTGTCTACACTGTGACATTTACTATATTGTTATTTCCTTGGTTTAGGAGCCATGAACAGCAGTGCAGTTTATCGTTTTGCTCTTCCCCTGGGACTGCTCCTGTTGGTATTTTGTTCCACAAGTAAGTTTATTTTTTCAG
>NW_027322926.1:0-1567 GCF_032062135.1 Pyxicephalus adspersus | reverse complement strand
ATCAATGGAACATGAGTGATCATGAGTGACTTTCAACAATAAATGTGTACTGTAGTCTTCTTCGTGGAAAAATAAGACATCCCCTGAAAATAAGACCCAGGGCATATTTTGGCATTTCAAAAAATATAAGAGAGTGCCTTATAATCGGGGAAACAGGGTAGCTAAAAACAAGCACATGATCCAAAATGGGACATGAGAAGATTGTGAAAACATTACCTGCTCCGGCATTCAGATGATTGAGTCGGAATTGGTCATCAACAACGTGAAAGCATGGGTCTATCTTACCTTGGATTAACAGCTCTGGCTGGTGGTTTATGTGTGGGAGGATCTTCTAATGGCTACTTCACGAAAAAAAATTTACAATGTCACTCCTCTCAAATTATCCTAAACTGGTTTTTGGAACATGACAGTGAGTTCACTGTACTCAAATACCCTCCACAGTAGCCACAAAATCACAATCCAATAAAGCACCAATACTGCAGCAATTGTATAATGCAATATGGAGCAAACCATATAGAAATGCGTCCAGATATTGATGAATCCATTCTAGAATTAAAGCACTTCTGTAGGCAAGAGGGTGTCCAACCTGGTACTAGCAAAGTATGCCAAATATATAAAGTGGCTGGTGAGTGTATACACTGCTTATATGTAATTGTATAGAATATTTGCATTTGAATAAAATGTCTAGTTTCCTTAACCAATTGTTGTCTGGGTCCCCAAGGGGTGGATTCATATTCCCTATTCATCCTAATGACCAATATAACCAGCACTATAAAGGGAAAATCCAAAATTTTGAGTTGTCAGTATGAGTTGGGTTTGGTAACACTGTTTACCATAGTGTCAATAACTAGTTGCCAAGGAGCATTTTCAGGCAAAAATATTTGGTATGCAAACACTTGTACAGGCATTTGCCAATAAATGTGCAGATGTTTATAGGCATTTTCAAGTGTTTTTAAAGCCTTAATTCTTTAAAAAATAGGTTTCTCTACAATATTATAACCAGGCCGTGAGAGAAATTAGGCATTGAGTGTTTGTGACCCCTATACAGTTCCTTAAAACCCCTTATGACCGATAGGATAATGGACTTCCTAATGAAAAACTAACAAAACTTTGCTCCTTGTATTGTATCCAGGGCCAGATTTGTACTTTATTCGTCCCTGGTCAGATGGCTTTTACGCAATTGGAATTTGGAAACATGAGTTGTATTTTCTGTTATTAGGAAAATGCTTTGACTCTGAGGTATTTGCTGATGTGTAATTTCAATGTTCTTGTGGTGGTGTTTCCAGTTAGCAGAGTTTGAATTTCCCTTTTTTGCAGCAAATACCAGGAGACTCAGATTTAAACTTAATAGTAACTTAGTGGCTTAATAGTAACTACAAACCATTTCTATTTTTCAGATGGTAACATTTGCATGCTACGAGTAGTTTTTATGTGGATCATAGTGGAATCCTTCCAATGCTAAGCAAAAATGTTGTGGAGTCCGTGATCGTCTGGTTCTTTCTACCATTTTGTGTACTCGGGTCTCACGCTGTTGTACTGTCTCTGAAGCTCTAGATGTAGTAGCTCT
>NW_027322925.1:0-1567 GCF_032062135.1 Pyxicephalus adspersus | reverse complement strand
TAGGCAGTGTGGTATCAGTTACTGTAAACAATCCTCACTGTGAGCTAATCACAAACACAGCAAAAAAAGCCTAGACATTCATTAACTTCTGAAGCAAGCTGTGCTTTGATATGCAAAAAGAAACAAATGCAGAGTTTGCCTTGGTCATTAAAGAGTTACAAGAGCTTGTAGAACAGCTCAGTCCTTAAGATCACCAACAACCTCAGCTGTGTTTAGCAAAAGATTACTTCTGCAAACCATGCAAACTGCCCTCTACCCCCATCAAACCACTGTCCTGCACTGGAGCTTACAGGAAAGCCTCGTTCATATCTAGGAATCGTCTGTATGTTGAATTTTCTTAATCTGGGACTACCTGTATTCTTTTTCAACCTGTCTTTTCAATTCATGAACCGGGCTCCACAATGCCCTGGTGATTTTTCAGTCTGCAGAGACTCCATATGCTCAAAGCAGAATCACAGGCCATATCTCAAATTAGTACACATTTCAATCAAACCTTCCCAAAAGAGTCAGGCCGCATTCAGCTCTACCACAAACCATCATTCCCACAAACATCATCTTTCTAAACACCATCCACACACTTCACGGATTCTGCTTTGCACCACCTTTGCAAACCTTTAAACATAGTACATATGGATAGATGCCTATGTCCACACAGTTTTAATTGCTTTGCTGAAGATTTGGAGTGCCATCTTTCCTACATATTAAGAAATGAAAATCAGTTTTAAGGACAACATGGGTTGTTTCTGTACACGGATGATCTTTACCTTTATTTTGTCCTTTTTTAAACCTCAATCCTTAATACTTTCTAAAAACTTGGAAGATGGCAGAAACACCCTACTTTCTCAGGGCAGGAGAGTCAGCTGAATTATATACATATTGGCAGACTTCCCTGAAATCCAAAGCAAAAAGCAGGTTGCATTTCTTTTCCCTCAACCCAGATCCCCACTCAACTTCATTTGTGTCCACAACCCAGGAATCTGGGAAACAACCCTCTAGATTTATGGCATCCCCAGCATCCATTGTTAGGCTGTGCACAGCTATAAGGAATTCTGGAGGCTAATCAGCTCCTGATTCAATCCTGCATTGCTATTGGCTGCTGGGACATTAAAGCCTCTCTGCTCCCAGTCATCAGTGCCTGTTGTAGCGTTTAGCTGGGCGAATCTGTGCTGAAGTGTGTTTCTGTCTGATTTATTGTTGCTGACCTGTGCCTGTTCTTGACAACCCGCTTGAACTCAGCCTGGACCGACTTTTGCCTGTGACCTCGACTCTGCTTGTGCCTTTTCCTTTGTACTTCGTTTGGTGGACTGATCTCTTGTGTATGACCTCTTCTCTGTATTCTGGGCTTTGCTCTGTTGGAATCTTGGTACTACTTTATCTGTGAGCTTCTGGCTTGCTGCCAGCCTATTCCCAGACACTATCCCTTGCGCGGTAAGTCCTGGGGGCAACGAAGTGCTGGGAGACAAAACCAGTCTCCCGAGGCTGAGCGGGGGCTGCTATAGGTAAAGACTGTGGTGTTAGATTGGGGGACTGGTGACTGGTGAGGACTGGTGCTGACAAGGGCCTTACA
>NW_027322924.1:0-1568 GCF_032062135.1 Pyxicephalus adspersus | reverse complement strand
GACCCCACAATTCTATCTATATAGGGGAATCAGGACCTCTTTCCTCCTGCTGGTGACCCCTCTAGTGATGGTGACCCCACAATTCTATCCATATTGGGGAATCAGGGCCTCCTTCCATCTGCTGGTGGCCCATCTAGTGATGGTGACCCCACAATTCTATTTATATAGGGGAATCAGGACTTCCTTCCTCCTGCTAGTGACCCCTCTAGTGATGGTGACCCCACAATTCTATCTCTATAGAGGAATCAGGACCTCCTTCCTCATGCTGGTGACCCCTCTAGTGATACACACCATAATTCTATCTGGACTGTATACCTTTTTATGTTATCATTATGTGAACTATATCAAATGCTTTTCTGAAGTCAAGGTATGTCCACAGCAAAACCTTGATCTAATGCATTTATAATATAGTTAAATAGTTTAGTCAGCAGAAAACACAAATGATCTTTCAAAAAACGTTCAATTGTCTTACAGAGCATAGAGGAAAACTACTCAATATTCTGTTAATGCCAATAGAGATGACAGCATTTCCTAAAATCTTCTCCCCCATTGATTCCTTTTCTTCGCCCCTGATTTGTTTTTAGCCTAAGAAACAAAAGCTTTTTCACATTGTGTTATGTAAAAAAGTTTTAAAAAGGAATTGTTCAACTTTTCGTTCCCACACGCATTACCCCTATGTGACCTGAACAAAAATCTGACAAAATGTGCTTAGTTATAGATATTTTGTGGAAATGTATTTCTAAATTCATTAAACATAAAATCAAGACAAGAAGAAAAATACACAGCCAGGATACATATCTGGGCGATGTTTTCTTTCTTTTTTTTGGTGACGCCATTATCCTTGCCAAACAGCATAGCTGAGACCTTCCAATCCCAGTGCAGCAGCAGTAAAAACAACTTGGTTTAGGATTCACCCCCAGTTTGCCCAATGGACTAGATTAGGGTTTACCAACTTTTTTAACATGGTTGGCCTTGAGAAGAATGTCACCCTTACAAAAAAGATTATTGATGTTACTTAAACAGACCTGGGAGGCACAAATTGCTAATTGCTCAAGGAATCCCTAGCTGTCTCTGGAGAAACCCTGATCTACATTGTCAGCTAATGCTATGATAAATATTGGCCTGTTTTTTCCACTAAGAGGAGGCTATCAAGACAAATTTATAGTATTTACTTACATTGCATTTATTTACTCTGAGGCCATACCCAGACATTAGCAAAAAATGTACACACATCATTGTCCTGTTCTATGGAGAGGGGAGGGGGGAAGGATGAACAAATGGCACCCCATCGTGCTCTTCCCCAGAAGAAAGTGCAACAGTCTTCCCTGCTTAGCCGTTCATTGATCAGCCAGGATGAATAAATGAACCACATTGGGGGACCACTGTACATGCTAGGTTTCTGCCTGCAGTGATCACTAGGGTTGAGCAAACAAAATTTGATCTTGTGGCGAATTGGGCCATTCTCGCTTACCGAACATGGGAGCGAGAATGGCCTGTGTAAATTTGTCCATCGAGATTAAATTTTTGGGAACCTGCAAGAGCACTTAGGGGAGCGGAGCTGACAGCTC
>NW_027322923.1:0-1568 GCF_032062135.1 Pyxicephalus adspersus | reverse complement strand
GCCTGCCCTTTGTGTGTACAGTCCATGTTTCCTCCTGCCCCTTGTTTGTACAGTCTGTTTCCTCCTGCCCCCTGTGTGTACAGTCCATGTTTACTCCAGTCCCGTTTGTATAGTCCATTTTTCCTCGTGCCCACTGTGTGTACAGTCCATGTTTCCTTCTGCTCCCTGAGTGTACAATCCATGTTTTCTTCTGCCCCTTGTGTGAGCAGTCCATATTTCCTTCTGCCCCATGTGTGTACAGTCCATGTTTCCTCCTGCCCTATATGTGTACAGTCTAAGTTTCCTCCTGCCTCTTGTGTGTACAGTCCATTTTCCTTCCTGCTCCCTTTGTGCACAGTCCATGTTTCCTTCTGCTCCCTGAGTGTACAATCCATGTTTTCTTCTGCCCCTTGTGTGAGCAGTCCATATTTCCTCCTGCCCCATGTGTGTACAGTCCATGTTTCCTCCTGCCCTATGTGTGTACAGTCCATGTTTCCTCCTGCCCTATGTGTGTACAGTCCATGTTTCCTCCTGTCCCCTCTGTGTACAGTCCGTGATTCCTCCTGTCCCCTCTGTGTACAGTCCATGTTTACTCCTGCCCTATGTGTGTACAGTCCATGTTTCCTTCCTGCTCCCTTTGTGCACAGTCCATGTTTCTTCTGCTCCCTGAGTGTACAATCCATGTTTTCTTCTGCCCTTTGTGTAAGCAGTCCATATTTCCTCCTGCCCCATGTGTGTACAGTCCATGTTTCCTCCTGCCCTCTGTGTGTACAGTCCATGTTTCCTCCTGTCCCCTCTGTGTACAGTCCATGTTTACTCCTGCCCTATGTGTGTACAGTCCATGTTTCCTCCTGCCCTCTGTATGTACAGTCTGTGTTTCCTCCTGCCTCTTGTGTGTACAGTCCATTTTCCTTCCTGCTCCCTTTGTGCACAGTCCATGTTTCCTCCTGCCCTCTGTGTGCACAGTCCATGTTTCCTACTGCTCCTTGTTTGTATAGTCCATGTTTCCTCATGCCCTCTGTGTGTACAGTCCATGTTTCCTCCTCCCCACTGTGATTACAGTCCATGTTTCCTTCTGCCCCCTGAGTGTACAGTCCATGTTTTCTTCTGCCCCTTGTGTGTGTAGACCATGTTTTCTTCTGACCCTTGTGTGTGCAGACCATGTTTCCTCCTGCCCCATTTGTGTACTGTCCATGTTTCCTCCTACCCTATGTGTGTACAGTCCATGTTTCCTTCTGCTCCCTGAGTGTACAATCCATGTTTTCTTCTGCCCCTTGTGTGAGCAGTCTAAATTTCCTCCTGCCCCATGTGTGTACAGCCCATGTTTCCTCCTGCCCTATGTGTGTACAGTCCATGTTTCCTCCTGCCCTATGTGTGTACAGTCCATGTTTCCTCCTGCCCTCTGTATGTACAGTCTATGTTTCCTCCTGCCTCTTGTGTGCACAGTCCGTTTTCCTTCCCGCTCCCTTTGTGCACAGTCCATGTTTCCTCCTGCCCTCTGTGTGTACAGTCCATGTTTCCTACTGCTCCTTGTTTGTATAGTCCATGTTTCCTCATGCCCTCTGTGTGTACAGTCCATGTTTCCTACT
>NW_027322922.1:0-1569 GCF_032062135.1 Pyxicephalus adspersus | reverse complement strand
TGGTCTCAGCTTCATCTTCCTCTTCATCTTGCCACAAGTAGTCGTCCTCCATACCATCTAATGAATTTGATATTCCACACTTCTTGAAAGACTTGATTACTGTTTCTGCATCAATATCATTCCAGGCTTTTATGACAAAGTTGAACAAAACATCCAACTGTGGAGCACGCATGTTTCCTCCTTTTGTGAATGACTTTTCGCCGCTAACCATCTATTCATTCCACTGTTCTCGAATTCGGTCTTTAAATGGCTTGTTTAGGCACACATCCAGTGGCTGTACCAATGATGTCAATCCTGCAGGAATAACTGCTGCATCTGTATTTAGTCTTGCAAGCCTTTCCTTGGTGCTGGGAGTTAAATGAGCCCAGAACATATCCCACACCAGCAGACTACGTTTTTGAATCCACCTGGTCACCTGCTCCATATATTATTAAGCCATAGCTTTATCCCTTCTTCATCCATCCAGCCTTTTTCATTTACGTGTACAAAACAACCAACAGGGAACTTGGGTTTCGGCATTGTTTTTCTTTTAAAAATAATCATTGGTCTCAGTTTGGTACCATCAGCTGTGCATCCTAGTACCACTGTAAAACTGGACTTGTCATGTCCTGTTGTTTTAATTAAAATTGTTTTTTCACCTTTTTGATGGACAGTTTTATTTCCAACCATATCAAAATTCATTGTAGTTTCATCCATATTTCCAATACTACTTAACACATAGCCATGTTTAGTGCGCTGTCAAATTATGTATTGATGGAAACTATTTACTTTGCTATCAAGATCTGCAGGTAATTTTTGGGCAATTTTTGTCTTTTGCCTCAGTACCAAAATATGCCTTCCCATGAATCTAGTTAACCAGTGTACAGTGGCCTTAAATCTGTTGCTGTGATCTGGGTTAGATTTGGCCCACTGAAGTGCAAACAAATGTATTTGATTTCGTGTCACTACATAACCATTTTGGCCATGCTCATTCATCATGTCTGCTACTTGTTTTTCAAGTTCTGGCCAATGTGGGGTGCCTCTTCTTAATGCACACTTACTCCTCAGCATACTCTTTAATGCTTTTTCATTTGCTTTCCAGTCACAAACCATCTTTTCTGTTACTCCATATTGTCTTGCAGCAGCACAGTTATTATGTTCCATGGCAAAGTTTACAACTTTGAGTTTGAAACTGGCTTCATATTTCTTTCTTCTTGCTGGTGCAGCCATGATGGTGTTTTGACTGTTGGACATTTGTATAGAAGGTATTGTATGTAATGGTGCATTACTGTATGAACAGCTACAGTTACAGATACAGACCAACAACCAGCCAATCGCAGCAAGTGATGTACCCTACAGGCGACTGGCTGGTTGTTGTATACTGCTTTAATTGGTTAGACTCGTCTGCCTATCACTGTACTGTTCCTTCTGCCTGTCAGATCTCGCTATTGTGCGAGATCTGAGAGGCAGAAGGAACAGTACAGTACTGGTAATTGGAGGAGGGATACAGGAGGAGCCTACACTGCTCCACACTCCTCTAAGGCGCAGGGATACAGGAGGAGCCTACACTGCTCCACACTCCTCTAAGGC
>NW_027322921.1:0-1569 GCF_032062135.1 Pyxicephalus adspersus | reverse complement strand
TAAATCAGGCCCAATGACTACAGGTTAACCAGACAAGAATTGAGGAACAATCTGCCACCTGGACACAGACAACAATGGAAAGAGGTTTGATTATTTTACTCTTCTTGGAACATTTTTATTTATATTTATGTTGCTGTTTTTTTATCACTTCGTATTTGATGAAACTCACTTAATGGGATAGTTAATGAGTGTAATTGTCTTTAATGGAGCACCAGATAGCAGTAAAAAAAATCTCAACAGGGGTCAATCTTCACCATTCTATTCATAACTGAAAAGGAGTTTTGGCTAGACACACATTAAAATAACTTTTGTTTAATCTGTTTATTGAAAACATGTTATACAATACAGAGAACATTGAATTAGGGAAAACAAAGACATGGGAAACAGAAAATGAGTACATAGAAACAAAAAAAACGGTATAGAGCAAAGGGAAACAATCCCATTAATATAACGGCAAACATAAAGGTGTGCCAATAAATGGGACTTAACGCAAGCTCCCAATACACAAATACAATAAGAGTAACAACATTAAAAAAAAAAAGTCCAAAAGACTTCTACTTTTTTGTATACAAAATTTAAAACGTGCACCAATGGATGAGCTGGAAACCATAAATAGGAGGTACGTTTGTATGTGTATGAATATGTCTCTATTTTATTGAACATTGAATGTTTTATTACTTTTCTATTTCAATTATTTTTTATTGATTAAAAAAAATAGTAACATATTACATAATAAACTGTACAAATAATAAACACAGCAAAACATAGTTACAGGAAAGTACAACATAAACAATAAATAGTGAAGGGTAAAATTGGGAGGATGGGGAACCAATTATGTTTTAATATTTTTATCTACTTTGACAAGCTTTTTGTTTTTTGTTTTTTTTTTTGTGTGTGAAATATGATATCATCTTTTTTCATATTTACAACTATTTAGAGGATTTCCCCCTACCTCAAAATTGTTATATAGTAAAACTATTGAGCCTGATTTAATAAAGCTCTCCAAGACTGGAGAAGATGAACTAATATGGAAAAACCTGGGTGATCCAGCAAATCTGGAATGGATTTGGGCCGTTATTGAAAACATACACATAGTAAATTATGTTTAGGAAATCCTTTCCAAGGTTCCGGATCACCCAGGTTCACCCATGATAGTCTATTTTCTCTAGAACTTTAACAGAATAGGCCTATAGGTACAATTATTTTCTCAAAAGATTTGAAGCACTTTTATTCAAGTTGGATTCAGTTGGAAAATCTTGAGTAAAACCATTGTTCTTTTTTCTTTGTGTTTTAAAAATTCCCATTACAACAGGAACTTTCCCAACCCAACCCAGAGAGCATGGACCTTATTTAATAAAGCTCTCCATGGCTGGGGAAGATACACTTTCATCAGTGAACCTAGGTGATCCAGCAAACCTGGAATGGACTTTCTAAAAGTCATTTGCTATTTGTTAGCAAATATTTTTAATCCTGTACCAGATCCATACCAGGTTTGCTGGATTGCCCATGTTCACTGAAGAAAAGGTATCCTCTTCAGTTTTGGAGAGCTTTTTTAAATCAGGCCCAATG
>NW_027322920.1:0-1569 GCF_032062135.1 Pyxicephalus adspersus | reverse complement strand
TGCCCTCGCGATCCCGTAAGCAGGCTGATCCAGCCTGCTTATGGGATCGCTGGGGTATGCGTGTCGGCTTCTCCTCGCTCAGAGGAGGAGGAGACACGCGCTGCAGCCAGGAGGGGAGCGAGGAGAAGAAGAAGCCCACAGTATCGCGGGATTGCGGTATCGGGTGAGTATGATTTTTTTTTATTATATTTAACATGTATTCGGTGTATAAGACGCACCCACTTTTCCCCCCCAGTTTTGGGGAAGAAAAAGTGCGTCTTATACGCCGAAAAATACGGTATATAGATGTTGCATCCAATGCTGGAAAACAATATATGTTGTGGCAGGCTGGTATGGATCCAGGCTCTATGGTTAGGGGATTAGAGTTAGAGGAAAAATACATAAAAATGGTTATTGGAGAAATATGTACAGACCTGTACTTGTAAATCCAATGGGTAGAGTAATATGAATTCTTGGAAGAAAGTCCTGAGGCTGCTAGAATGCAGTGGAGCATGGGGATCCCTGCGGCGCCGTCCCTGTTTAAAAGACGGCGTCCCAGTGACCTCCCCCCACCCCACTTGCACGCTGCCCGCGTCTGGGGGAAATGCCAGAGGCCGGCTCAGTGACGCAGGGCAGAGAGAGCGGCACCTCCGGCAGAGACCAGCAACTCATTGATTTCTATTTTGCTGGTACCACAACACATCTTTAAATAGATTTAGATTGTCATGGGCACTGCGCCCAGGGACTCCGCAAGCCTGATCATAGTGAATCACCTTTGCAATGACCTTCATCATGCGACATACAAGTATATTTGCGAAAACCTTGCAGTCCATATCAAGAAGAGAAATAGGCCTCAAATTCTCCAGTTTAGGCAAGTTGCCCTTTTCTTTCAGCCAAGAATGAGGCACGGCACCAGTGGTAAAAATTTCCTGCAAAATAGAGAATAAATCAGATCTTAATAGTTAATAGTTTTAATAGTCCTAATCTCAAAAACACAAAAAGAATTCCAGTGGAAGTCCTTCCAAACATGGACATTGTATTATTATTATAATTGTTATTATTATTAATATTATACAGTATTTATATAGCGCAGTCATATTATGCAGTGCTGTATAAAGTCCATAGTCATGTCACTAGCTGTCCCTCAAAGGGGCTTACAATCATATGTATTTTGTACATTCCAATATTAGTTTTGGGGGGAAGCCCATTAACCCTAACTTCATGTTCTTTGAAAAACTTTGTACCACAGTGAATTTCTCTTTTTCCTCGAGGCCAGTACACAAAGCATCCTGATGGAATGCCAAGTTGTAAATTAAGGGTGTCCAGACACCCACTGGTGAAGTTGGAGCTTATAACTTTAGTTTGGAAAAGCTAATTGTAAAACGAATGTGCCTCCTTCTCTGGTATTATGGTTTATCATTTATCTGCAGATTAATTTGTTTTGTTTGTGTAACTTTTTAACCTCCTGAGCGTTACACTGAGGTCTAGATTTCTGTACCAAAAGTGATCCACTGTTTTTCATGAAATTTTTTTTTAAATTGTAGACCTGTAACTTACAGAAATATGTCCGAACAAGGGTTCTAGAAGATA
>NW_027322919.1:0-1569 GCF_032062135.1 Pyxicephalus adspersus | reverse complement strand
AAGAGGAGAACCCTTTTATCTTTGTATTGGTAGGGTAAGGTAAGAGGTGAACCCTTTTAGCTTTGTATTGGTAGGGTAAGGGAAGGGGAGAACCCTTTTAGTTTGGTATTGGTAGAGTAAGGGGAGAGGAGAACCCACTTTCAGCTTTGTATTAGTAGGAGAAGGTAGGGCAAGAACCCCTGTAGCTTTGTATTGGTAGAGTGGGGGAGGGGAGAACCCTTTTAACTTTGTATTGGTAGAGTAAGGGGAGAGGAGAACCCTTTTAGCTTTGTATTGGTAGGGTAAGGGAAGGGGAGAACCATTTTAGTTTGGTATGGGTAGAGTAAGAGAAGAGGAGAACCCTTTTAGCTTTGTATTGGTAGGGTAGTGGAAGAGGAGAACTCTTTTAGTTTGGTATTGGTAGTGTAAGGGAAGGAGAGAACTCTTTTAGCTTTGTATTGGTAGGAGAAGGTAAGGCAAGAACCCCTTTAGCTTTGTATTGGTAGAGAAAGGGAAGAGGAGAACCCTTTTAGCTTTGTATTGGTATTGTAAGGGAAGAGGAGAATCCTTTTAGCTTTGTATTGGTATTGTAAGGGAAGAGGAGAACCCTTTTAGTTTGGTATTGGTAGGGTAAGGGAAGGGGAGAACCCTTTTAGCTTGGTATTGATTAAGGATTTAGAGTAAAGATAACAGAGACTGCTGATCCAGGGAACATCCGATTGTCTCATGGGATCAGGAAGGGATTTTTTTCCCCTCTTGGAGTGAATTGAACCCGGGGGTTATAGGGATTTTTTTTGCCTTCCTCTGGATCAGATATGTCCATTGGGTTTTATCAGATATATTTATTTCCCTGGTGGTTGAACTTATGTCTTTTTCTATGTCAGCCGGACTTACAATGTAACTATGATGTTCTTCTGATACCTTTGTACCCAATGGAGGCTTCTAGTTCCATTCATTCTGTATTTCCTGGTTGCTGTATGATGTTATAGATGAATATATATCGACGTCATTACCAGTATTGCAATGTATATGAATCAGAATTTGCTTTTGTCAAACATGATTCTTGGATTTCACTGATTGCTTGCAATTGAGACTAAACACTGAAACATAATAAACTGATGCTGCAATCTGCTTTCTGTATAATAATTTGTATCGGTCTGCTCGCTGTGTTTCCAAGCTTCCAGCTCACTTTTATTGCAGGAAAACGCAGGATCTTCCACCCATCAGCACACAAACTTTCCAGCCTTTGTTATATCAGGCCGAAGAAACTATTTCAGGCTAAATTTCTAGATTGTAAGCTCTTCGGGGGAGGGTCCTCTCCGCTTCCTGTGTCACTGTCTGTATCTGTCTGTCATTTGCAACCCCTATTTAATGTACAGCGCTGCGTAATATGTTGGCGCTATATACATTTATTTATTATTAATAATAATTTCAGACATGTATTTAGTATCTGCACGTTGTTAACCTCTAGATGTCTGGCAGCTTTCCCGAGAGGCGTTTGCATGCATTTGCAGTTCATGTGTTTTTTTTGCATTTGTCTAACGCTGGTTGCAATACATCATGGAATATCTGCTATTCCGTTATTGTATC
>NW_027322918.1:0-1569 GCF_032062135.1 Pyxicephalus adspersus | reverse complement strand
GGGGACAATTACTGAACACCTGAGCTGTATACTCATTCTGGGTCAGTGGTTCTGATCAGATGCTTTTATTAAAGTGAATATTATATTTAGACAATTGCACAGTTACATGTATGTCTGGCATCATACATCACATCCCCACCTCTTTTCGGACTACTGTACACCAATGCTAATTGAGGGCAACTTAGCTGTGTGTAGAGACGACCCTTTGGCTTTTTGTTTGTTAGTAGAGGGTAACATCTCGGTCAGGTGTTTATTACTTTATTTCCCTTTTAAAGAAATGTTCTTTTCTGTCCTAGAAATACCTTTTCACGCCCTAACCTAAAGTAGCATCAGGAAGTCTGCCTATAGGATGCACTGGCAGCAGTGCCAATGGTTTAAAGTTCAAAATCTATTTCATCATTTGCAACTAAGATATGGTTGTGTGAGCTGCAACCTCCACCCATGCATGGTAGTCAAAGTATGACTCAGAGAAATATTAACTCACATTCAGTAACAAGTTTGTAAGGTTTAGAGAAAACCTGTGGGTCTTCCTGGAAATCATGTCATGGTTGTACAGCTATGGCAGATTGTGAGAAATATTCTACTTTATAGTCACTGCAGGAGCTCCGTTTACTAGCTCGGTAGTTACATAGTGGTCTCTCATTTGGGTACTGCTGTGTCCCGTGTCGCTCCAGAAACTCTATTGCTGGTGAGCAATGTTGCTAGTCCACTTGCCTTATCATTAGCTGGACCAGCAGAACACTTCTTGCTTTTATTAAAGATTCTGCAGCATTTCCACCATCAAACGAGAAATCCCTATTATGTGAAGCGCAAATTGCACCTTGGTGATTTGCATCCTGATACAAACCAAAAAGTGTTTATTTAATATGTGATTCTAAAAGAGCTGGGCAATATGCCACTGAGCCTCCGAAAAAGAATTAATCACATAGTGTATTTTTTTTCTTGTTTTACATTACACAGCTATCCTTTCTGTGGTTCAAAAGATCAATCGTTGGCTAGGAAATTAATTGATAGATCAGTGTTGATATTTTCATTCATTTATCCTGTCTCCATTTTGTGTCTCAGGTTATTCTGTATACTTTGCTAAGCCAGGAAAGGAGGGAAGATCCAGAATCAGGATTACTTTTATATCTGAAAACTGGAAACATGTACACAGTACCTGCCAATCATCTAGACAGAAGAGGTATGTATGACATGACACTGCAATAAAAGTATTTCTTTAAGGCACACAAACACTTTGAGATGTCTCCTATTTGCAAACAAAGCTCCTTTATGTAAAGCTAATTACAAACTGGCGATAATGTTGTGGTACATTACTGCTTCCTCATCCCACTGAACCATTCCTTGGTGAGGTACCCTAATAAAAAGAATTAGGCATGTGCAAAAGGAGCAGCCTGAAGCCTCCTGGGATGCGTGACATAGGTATCCCATTAGGCCCCGCACTTCCATTCTGTTTTGATTGCCTCAGCGATCAAGACAGAAGAAAAAGAACTTCACCTTAAAGCTCAAGTATGCTGTTTGCTTTTTCATTCCAACAAAAACTTTAACTGTTTTTGTACTGTAATCTAT
>NW_027322917.1:0-1570 GCF_032062135.1 Pyxicephalus adspersus | reverse complement strand
TCGGAAGGGTTGCACCAGTGGTATGAAGGAGAGGGCCATATCACACATTGGATCGCAATTTTGGCTCAACTGAAAAGTAAATCTTTGGAATGGTTATTTGGATAAAATGTATAATCTGTTTGATAGGAAATTCACAGTCCAAAGGCACTGAAGCTTCCTGCATGTGCTGTTGAGCAATATAAATGATTTTCCCTAGGTGGCCAGAGTAGAATTTGATTGGCTTGGATGCTACAGCTTCCCATTTTGCCCATTTCTTTAGCACCTTGCTGAAGAATTCTGTATACCAATGCCTATCTATCTGGTGCTGAAAGAGTTAGACTTGGCGCTGCGGCGGTCAATACAGGGTTTCATCTTTCTGCAAACACCTGGGATGCCCTCATGGGAGGGCAGCATTTGGAGGAGGAAGGGGGGGTATTACACAAACCTCCTTACAACTATCAAATAACTGATGAGACAGCAACTATCTTTTCCGCTAAAGCCACAGCAGAAGCTGGCTGACACCCAGCGCGACACAACCCAGGCACTGCATCACTACGGATCTGGGAGGGAGGAATACAGACCGAGGCACTTTTATTCCTCATCTCTGTACATCTTCCAACTGCCTCACCTCTGCAGTTGATAGCTGATGTCACAAGCAAATGCAAACTCTGCTTTCTGCATAAGTGACTGTGTTTACAGTCCTTCTCAAGGTTAATCTATCAGTCTGCTGTGACTGATTGCAAACAATACAATTTATAGGTGGCTTACCATATAAGTGGCTTTATCTCTTCAGCTGCTGTTTGACATACTGTACAGCTCAAGTACAAATCTACAAATGGAATCATATCATAAAAATGTGGAATGGCAACAATTTAAAAAAAAAAAGGCTTTAACACTGTAAAAAGCTTCCATGAAAATACAACATGATTTGTGCATCCAATGAAATCACACCAAAGGTTCACTTTAACTGATCAGACTCTTTATTAACTAAGATCGTCCAATGCAATAAAATCCCACTAGGTGGGGAGGTCCCTTACAGGCCTGCAATGTATATATGGAATTTACCTAGGAAGGCCAATCTCCTCCTGTGGATCCTTATTTGTAGCTGCTGACTACAATTTAGATTCTTATTTTTACATCAACGGAAAAACAAATCTGTTTGCTTGCTACAGGCAGCACCTTTAAATTTAATTCCTTTTGCTCTCCAAAAACAAAATAGGTACCAATAATACCCAGCAAAACAATACGTGGGACCAGGCGCCTTTCTTGCAGAATTTCCAGACACCCCAAGGTTAATTACGGCTCCCATGAAATCCACAGCTGCAGAATGAGAAACAACACAATAACAGAAAATTCCGCTGAAAACAAAAAACAAAACAATCAGTTTTCTATGATTCATAATTAAAAGGATCAGTCTCTCCCTGCCATTCCGCATTGATCTCTATTCATTCGCTTTCCCTCCTCTTCTCCCCCCGCAGCTCTAAACACCTATTAAAAAGCTGCTATTTGGCGTTCAATACCTAAAAAAGAAGCACTGAAAACTGAGAGGCCTTGCTACTTGTCACTTTAGATCACATATCGATCCAGTCCT
>NW_027322916.1:526-1570 GCF_032062135.1 Pyxicephalus adspersus | reverse complement strand
CCAAACTTGCTAGACATATGACCCAGACTCATGTGAGTGCAGCGCTGATCTTTTCACAGCGCTGTGCTATATGTCAGTGCTATATTTGGTGATCATTGGTGATCACTCGGAAACGCATGGAGACATTTCAACCAAACTTGCTATGTTCCACCATCACTTGAAAACACGTAAAAACATTTAAACCAAACTTGCTAGACAAATTACACCGCTGATCTTTGTACAGCACTGTGGTATATGTCAGAAGTATATAAATGTATACTATTAGTGTATGACTGTGGGGGGACATTAGAGTGTCAGCTCCTCTGTACAGAGACTGATGAGTCTCGCTCAGTGTTTCATTGTACAACACTATGATATATGTGAGAGCTATAAAAATCTATATATATATAAAATTGGATGTATGTATGTATGTATGTATGTATGTATGTGTGCATGTATGTATGTTCCACCATCACTCAAAAACGCATGGAGACATTTCAACGAAACTTGCTATACATATGACCGAGTCTTATGTGAGTGCACTGCTGATCTTTGTACAGCGCTGTGCTATATGTCGGAGGTATATTTGCATGTATGTTAAGAGCCTTATCTAGAACCTTTATTTCCCAGGTAAAACGGAGATGAATGATGCCAAAAACTCACTACCTCCCAATACTCCTATCTATGTGCATACATTTTGTCACTGATTGGCGGTGATCTAGGTTCCCACTGATCTCAATTCTCAAATATTACACTATGTATATATATCTATCTATATAGACATAGATATATATATACATAGAGTAATATTTGGCCAACCGGGAGCAGTGCATCCCTTAGAAACAGCTGTTCAGTCCAAAAAAGGGTTGTTTATTAAACTCAAAAAGTAGTTTTTCGCACAAAGCAAATTCATACTTTGGTTTCCTTTAGAAGTAAGGAATTAAAACCTAAAAGTTGTAAATATTAAAGCCCCACACTGTCACTCACTGTTCCATCAGCCAGGATTTGCTACAGGGGTCCTATCAATCATGCTCCCAATGTTTTAATCCAAAAAAACACTGTTGT
>NW_027322916.1:0-495 GCF_032062135.1 Pyxicephalus adspersus | reverse complement strand
AATCTGCAGTATAAGAATTCTTAAGAGCCTTATATAGAACCTTTATTTCCCAGGTAAAACGGAGATAAATGATGCCAAAAACTCACTACCTCCCAATACTCCTATCTATATTCATAGATTTTGACACTGATTGGTGCTGATCTCGGTTCCCACTGATCTCCATTCCCAAATATTACACTATGTATATATATCTATCTATATATATATAGATATATATACAAAGTGTAATATTTGGGCAAACGGGAGCAGTGCATCCCTTAGAAACAGCTGTTCAGTCCCAAAACAGGGTTGTTTATTAAACTCAAAAAAGTAGTTTTTCGCACAAAGCAAATTCATACTTTGGTTTTTGTCAGAAGTATGGAAATAAAACGTAAAAGTTTTAAATATTAAAGCCCCACAATTTAACTCACAGTTCTATCAGACAGGATTTGCTACAGGGGTCCTTTCAATCATGCTCCCAGTGTTTTAATCTAACCAGATACATACCTCTATAAA
>NW_027322915.1:0-1570 GCF_032062135.1 Pyxicephalus adspersus | reverse complement strand
ATTCATTGTTCTAAAAGTTGGTTGCTATGTAGTTGACAAAAAAAAAAAAAGTGTTCCCCATCTATGTTTTGTTTTCAGAAGAGCATATTAAAATGAAAAAGTAAAATTTTTGTAAACTGATCTTTTGTTCTTAGGCTTATGTTTCTGTGGGGCATGCTGTTCTTAAATCATTAAATGCCTTGTACAGTGCATAAACGCAGGTTCTTTTAAACCAGTCCACCTTCAGTCAGTAGGTGTAAGAAATCCAACAGAAACTCACAGTTCCACTACCCCACCCAGGAAAATTAAAAAAAAAAAAAAAAAAAAAAAAAAAAAAAAAAACACACCCAATACTAGAAATGGTAGCTTTACATGGCATTTATTTTACAATTGTATTTAATTGGTAAATGAATTATGCAAAATATTTTGCAAAAAAAAAAAGGCGGGGGGGTCTAAACCGACATTGGCAAGTTTAGGATTTTTTTGTTTGATGGAATTCTCATGAAACTTGATATGATAAAACTATGCATATATTAAAAATATATAAAAATTTCCATTACTTATTTCCATTTAATGTTAAGCTCATAATGGTTCCTATATTAAACACTACACCCATTTGTTGTTTGAACAAGCCAACAATATCAGTACACAATCTAATGAAATAGCTGTATAATGGTAATCAATAAAAAATAAATCTATGTCCTCCACTCCTCATAACAAGGTACAGTATGTACAAAAGGCACTCAAGCAGGGAATTTACCTGAATATGTTCAATTGCAACATTGTTGTGCGTATAAAAGCATTGAGTATATATATTAAATTAGGGCTCTTAATGCAATGTCATACCTTCAGTCTCTCGTACAAAATTAATCAACTAAAGGAGGACTACAATAGGGGAAATTGACTGTTTTGGCAAAATACAACTAGTTAGCTATTTATGAAGCAAACTGAACTACCTTTGGGCCATCTGCTCGACTACATTCCCTTTAATGCTTTCAGTAATCTGTGCCTGCAGTGCTTCATGATCAGTTGCGCCGAGAAGGCAATGCCCTCAACATAATAGGTTTTTTTTTTTCCTTTTGTAACACAGTTTTGATCATCTCTCCTGAGCTTGTCACTAGATTCATTATTTTATAAGAATTCACATGGCAATGAAGTGATAAATAAAATTCAACTTCAGCTAATGTTTTCCTAGCAGTAACAGCAGCAATTATTAGATAAATAAAAGCGGAGCACTGTCAGCACTCTGGTGAGTATAATACACCTAAAAATTTAAGGGAACACTCAATCAAAACAGTATAACACACAGTCAATGAAACATCTGGGATATCAATGTATGCAACTAGGTAGAATATGGGATTGTGAATCATTTTTACCAGCTTTAATGCAAATGACAGCAACAATAGGTGGACAGGAAGGACAACAGTAAACCCCTCAAAGAATGGAACGGTTTTACTACGGTTTCTCATTATTCTTGACCGATTATAACATCAGTCCTGCATGAGGTGGTAAATCAGGTTATACAAGTAGTTCAGATCCTCCAGGATGACACATGCCATCGCAAGAAGGTCTGCCTGGGGACATTCTTAAA
>NW_027322914.1:0-1571 GCF_032062135.1 Pyxicephalus adspersus | reverse complement strand
GGGGGGGGGGGGGGTTGCAAAGCATTCATAAAAAACCCCATCCCGCAACAAAACCAGCCTGTCAGAATATTCCACAACCCCTTAACTCCAGATGTAAATGGACATCTGTCCAAGGCACTGTCTCCCCCTGTTTCCCCTTTGAACATTTTAGTAATAGAAAATTTAGTGATTAGTTAGGGAAATAACTCAATACCTCAATTAAAAGCTACCTCACAGGCATGCAATATCACAAACTCACACTGAGTATACATTATATGCAGATGGAATTTTGCTATGCATAAATTTCCCTACCACTTCCATGCCAAATATCTTGAAGGATATGAGATTACTTTGAGGCAAACCAGACTTCTTCATTCTCTTATTTCCTATTTAAAAAAAAAAGGAAATTAAGGGGCTCATTCTCTTACCTGGGTACAAAAATTATGTCAGACATATGCAGCCTCTTTATCCTGAAGTTCATAAATAATTCAGGCTAGAGCCTCTTAGATCTTTCTAAATGGCAGGAAGAACCATCCTCTTATGCGGGGGGGGGGGGGGGGTAATGTCCTGATCTGCTATTGTCCCTTTTCTCT
Organism: Pyxicephalus adspersus; assembly: GCF_032062135.1. NCBI lineage: Eukaryota > Metazoa > Chordata > Amphibia > Anura > Pyxicephalidae > Pyxicephalus > Pyxicephalus adspersus. Next base: position 999 of record NW_027322914.1, on the reverse strand, counting down.
TTTAAATGTTTCACATTACTCTTATCAGAATATGCTGCATCTATTTTTGGAACTTGATATCCTACTGTATATCCCCAGCAGCACTAATATTATGAATCTGGCTTGAGCCTCCCTCAAAGACCACCTGTTTTTTACCTATCAACCTTTATTGAAATGCGGGAATTCTGAATTCAGATAGGCTTTCCTCTTTCGCTAGGATCCATTACAGTTATATTTGGCAACCCCATTTATTGCATAACTCCTGAAATCTAGTCATTAGGATAGTTTTGGCAAAGCTGATTTTTATAGTTACATAGTAGGTTAGGTTGAAACAAGGCATAAGTCTATCAAGTTCAACCACTAGGGAAATAAACATATCCCAGATGTAAGACCCTAGAAGACATAGTTGGTCCGGAGAAGAGCAAAAAAAAATCCCCCTGGTACAATTTGCTCAGGGGAAAAAAATTCCTTCCTGATTCCATGAGGCAATCAGATTTTCCCTCGATCATCAGTCACTGTTATTTTTACTTTAAAGTCTTAATACCCAGTTATATTCTGTGCTTCTAAAGAAGCATCCAGCTTTTTCCTAAATGAAATCAATAGTAGTTGCTGAAACTACTTTCTGAGGGAACCGATTTCACATTTTCACAGACCTTACAGTGAAGAATTCCTTCCTTATCCGGAGCTTAAACTTCTTTTTCTCCACACGCAAAGAGTGCCCTCTTGTTCTTTGTAATGATCTCAAAGTGAATAATGGGGAAGAGAGTTCTCTATATGGACCACTTATATATTTACACAGGGTGATCATATCTCCCCTTAAACGTCTTTTCTCAAGGGAGAAAAGATTCAGTTAAGCTAATCTCTCCTCATAGCTGAGTTCCTCCATTTCTTTTATTAGTTTAGTTACACTTCTCTGCACTCTCTCCAGTTCAACAATGTCCTTTTTGTGAACTGGTGCCCAAAACTGGACTGCATATTCCAGATGTGGTCTGACCAATGCTTTGTACAGGGGCAGGATTA
>NW_027322913.1:0-1572 GCF_032062135.1 Pyxicephalus adspersus | reverse complement strand
TGAAGAGCTTACAATCTAGTAGGTGGGGGAATTTCACACACAATAGGATGGGAGATATGTAGTGGTGGGAAGTAGAGGTGGTTTCAAAAAACAGAAGAAGACGGGTAGGCAAGTTTGAAAAAATGGGTTTTTAGTGCTCTTCTAAATGGGCAGAAAGTAGGAGCAAGCCAAATAGGACGAGGAAGACCATTCCAGAGAGTCAGGGCAGCTCTAGAGAAGTCTTGTATCCGTGCATGTGATGAGGTTATGAGCAGAGAGTCGGGGCAGCTCTAGAGAAGTCTTGTATCCGTGCGTGTGATGAGGCTATGTTTTCGGGGTTCTCAGGAAGAAGGGTGAGTTATTTAAATTTGGTGGACCTGCCCTTTTGCTGGTAGATTCTGGGGCAGAGTTTTTAAGATGTTAAACAGTGTATTTCAAATACATATTCCCAGGGATCCCAGGGATGGATGGCCCTATTACATTTTACAATGTAATTCCAATTGTGTATGTATGTTTTTTGGCTGCTAAGCAAGTGATAGCGAGTAATTGGAAGAAACAGTTCATACCATTTTATGAGGTGAAACTTAGAATGGATAATATGTTGATTAATGAAAAATACCAAGTTCTCTTACAGATTCATATCAGAGATTCTCTGTAGTATGGGATCCTTGGATTCAGTATTCTGTGCCTTCCATTCCTCAAATGTCGCTGAATAGCCGGTAACACTGGACTACTGGTGGAGGGGGTGACATGTTATGGGTGTTTGGTCCTTTCATTATTTTACTAAAGGTCAGAGGTGCTACCATTGCACTTTAATGTTATTGTATTTGTTTACTGTATTCTGGGCAAACTTGGTTTGGTTTTAGATTGTTTTTGTTAAGTTTTTTCGTTTTTTGTTTTTTGCATGAATGTTACTGCCTTTTTTTTCTCCCCTTTTTTTTCTTACTCATTTTGGATGTTTGTATGGTATAATTTTAGCTTTGTAATGTAAAACTTAAAATTAAAAAAAAATATTGAAAACAAAGTAGTCACTAGGTTCCCCCACTCCTTGCAGGGTACACTGGTGAAGACCAGGGGTCTCTAAGATTCCACGCCTCAAGTAATCCATTTCACCTGCCATGAAGGTAACCTGTAAGATCTACAGGGATTAAAGCAACCTAGATCATTCTGGTCCAATGTCTATTGAGATTACTGTTAGAAAAGAAGTTGTTTTTTTTAAATTTGATCAGTTAACATGATAGAAAATCTTCAAAGCTCTTAGCCAACAGTATTTGTCTTCAACCAAGCAAATGAGATCATCATCAAGGGCTTTATTGGGTAATTTTTTTCTTACAGTCATGAGATGCTTCTATAGGTACCATGAAGGCTTATGAACTGAACATATATATAAAAATAGATCTAATGATTGGTGACCACGTTGGTAACAATACTGAGAAGGATATAACAAATTGAGCCATAGCCCCTGATTCATCAAGCAAAATCGGATTATCGGTCGCGCATTCGTATTAGCGATCCGGAATCGTGCGCGATCGCGCTATTCAACAACCGGAAAAGCTCGCGCACGGAGCCGCGCTTATCCGACAGCTTTTTACT
>NW_027322912.1:0-1573 GCF_032062135.1 Pyxicephalus adspersus | reverse complement strand
AAAAAAAAAAGTTTAGAAAAGTTATGATTTGTGTTTATTTGCATTTGTTTGCATTTTCATTTCTCCTACAACTCAATGTAAATACAAAAGCCATTTAAAGCATCACGGAAATCAACTTAAAGCTGTTTATAAAAAAATGTTAATCATAATAGCCTTTGGCTGCATTTACATGGAGTCCCTGCAGAACAGCTAGCTGATGGCTGCTCTGACCCCTTCACCTTTCTAGTGGTAAACTCTCATTCACCCATTGGATAATTGCCCACCACTAGGAGTAGCGGAATAGGAGCAACTATCTACAGCCTTAAAGGGGACCTGTCACCACAATTTTTATTTCCCAGGGGGCTTGGGATGCTCCTTCTGCGCATTCCTGAGATCTGGCATGTGTAGAAGGGACTTTTCTGTCATTGAAAAAAGAAAGGCACTTTTTCTTTACAAATACAGCAGCATATGTCACCGCGCCTGCGCAGTGTGAGATTGGTTGACATAGGCAAAAGAAGAATTTAGAGCAATGTAGAAACCAGGACAACTCAGGACTATACGGAAGATAGCTCTAGGGGGATCGACGGATCCTCCCAAGTAAAGGTTAGTGTCATTTTTTTTATTTTCCACCATTTTTAACCAGACCATTTCATCACCTCTCCATGTAAAATAGAGTACTACATTTGACATCACTTAAAGAGGAAGTAAACCCAAAACAAAAAATCCCACTTACCTTCAATCCCGCAGAGCAGTCAATCCATTGGGAGGTTTCTTACGTCGGGTCCCGCGTCGTCCTGGTATGGTACAGCCCGACTCTGGGCCAGGCGCCGCCATCTTCTCCTTTTCTTCGAGGTTCTTCATACTACGTCACCCCATGCAGGTATGAGATCAGTTGATGCAGTTTAGGAAAAAAAACTTGCTAATCTCACTGCACATGCCTGAGACTAACAATTTTGTTACCTTTTGAAGAAAGGGCTTCTTCTGCGCATGCCTGAGATGTTTGGGCATGCGCAAAGGGAGCAGCCAAGAGCCTCCCGGGATGCGTTATGTAGGTGTCCCAGTAGGCTCTGCACTCCCATTCATTCTCAATGGCCTAGGACATTTTTATCTAAAAAAGGAGAGATTACCAGCACCTTTTAAGGCAACTATTCCAATATATATCAACAAATAAAATAAAAAAAAACTTTTTTATTTATACCAATAAAAATCTTCTGCCACCAACACGTGGAGACAATCAGAAAAAAAACGAACTTTAACAATGCAACAATCTAATTGAATTTCTGGTATTTATAACTGCATATTACCTGTAATCTCCACTTTCACTCAGCATGTTTCACAGATAATTTTCTGCATCTTCAGGGGTCACATTAAAGGTAAGAATATTAACTTGCAAATATAATAATTATAACAATATCATGCATCTATTGTAAAAATCAATTCCATTATTTAAAAAGGATATACATACCAATAATATATACAAAATTTTATGAAAATAAAACTCCTCTTTAACCACCTAAGCGTTACACTGAGGTCTAGATTTCTGTACCAAAAGTGATCCACTGTTTTTCATGAAATTTTTTTTTAAATTGTAGAC
>NW_027322911.1:0-1573 GCF_032062135.1 Pyxicephalus adspersus | reverse complement strand
TGTAATTAAATATTTTTAGAAGATGAAGAATGGAAGAGAAAAAGGAAATGGAACTGAAAGGAAAAGAAAGAAAGAAAGAAAGAAAGGAAGGAAGGAAGGAAGGAAGGAAGGAAGGAAGGAAGGAAGGAAGGAAGGAGAGAGGAATAAATGGAAGGTAAAGGAGAAGTGATGAAAGGAAAGGAACAAAAGAAGACAGGAAATAGAGGAAGAAAGGAATAAAAGAAGGAAGTAAGGGTGGAAAGAAGGATAATGGTAGAGAAATTAGTAAGGAAAGAAGGAATAGGGGGAGTGGACAAATGAAGGAAAGAAAGTAAGGGGTGTAAAAGTAGAGAAATAAACGAGAGGATGGAAAGAAGAAGGGAAGAAAGAGGAAATAAAAAAAAGAATGAACAAGACAGGAAATGGAAGAAGGAATGCAGGAAAATAAAGTAGAGGAATACAAGAAGGAGGAAAGGGGGGAAAGAAAGGGAAATGAGTAAGGAAGAAAATGAAGGTAAGAAGGAATGAAGGGGGAGTGAGAAACAAAGGAAAGAAATGAAGGTAGGGAGGAAGGCAGAAATGGAAAGAAGGAAGGAAGAAAGAAAGGAAGGAAAAAGGAAAGAATGAAGTAACAAAGGGGAACATGGAAGTAGAAAGGAATAGAAAGAAGAGGTAAGCAAAGGAGAGAAGGAGGGGAATGAAGGAAAGAAGGAAGGGAAAAGATGAAAGAATTAATGAAGCGAAGAATAAAAGCAGGAAGGAAGGCAGGAAAGAAGCAGGAAGGAAATAAAGCAAGAAGTAGGGAGAGTAAATAGGGAGAGCAGGAATGAAGGAAAACATATATAATTACCACGATCTTTTAGCCTCTATATATCAAGACACAACATAAAACTAACACCTCTAATATTTCAGTGCACTAAATTCCTTCCATAATCAGCATTTACCTGTAAATATTCCATGGTGAGCAGCCCAGGTGAATCTCTCACTGAAGGTGAAACTTTACAGGTGCTCTGTTCTGTTTTGGGTGTGACCTGACATGTTTCCCCCTCCCCATTCTTCTGTGGATTCCCAACCTCTTGTGGGATGGACGCATCCAAACATGTCTTACCAGGTGGATTATTCCTGCGCTGCATTGTTGTGATCGGTTATGTAACTCTTTATAGCAAAGTATATTTACCAGGCGTGAACATATTTATAAAATAAAGCCGGAGACAAAGGGGTACCATAAATCCCAGCAAGGCCTCACATTAGTTTCTCAATGCAGTAAGCAGATTTCTCACTCAATTGACAACTGCTTCATGATATCAGTATAGGTGAGAAATGGAAATACAAAATATCCAAGCCCAGTCCAGTGATTGACAAAATTGGAAATGTTCAGCTCCTCCATGACCAAATGTCTACAATTCTAAATATTCTTTGCAGGTTATGTGACACATAAGTTGATGATTGGTCATAGTGAAATGGTCCATGGTGATCATTAGTCCTACAAGAATGTGAGCTCCATAAATCAGCCACTGGACCCCCAGAAGGTTGGAACCTGGCATGAAACAACCCCCTAAAATCCTCATAGAACACCGGAACAAAGAACATCAGA
>NW_027322910.1:0-1573 GCF_032062135.1 Pyxicephalus adspersus | reverse complement strand
CGGAAGGGCTGTGCTAAATTGTGGGAATACAAATAAGCCAATCTCTTATAAGAAAACACCATAGACTAGAATGTTTACTGCCATTTTACAGGTGATTTTCTAATCTGTTACCACATTTAACCTAGGACCATGATATAATTTCCCAAATTTTTGCCCAATGATAAACATTTTCTTCTTTTACCAAGCAATGTTCCTGTTCAGAATTAACGTTAAACTTCTTCTGCAGGCCAACAACTTTTCGTTTCTGAACTGAAAGCGATTTTGCTATACTTGCCTTTTATCTTCAATGAAAAGGATCAAAGTTGAGCTAGCTATCAGTCAGGCAAATTAGACAAGCTTTTCAAATGTAACTGTATTTAACATTTTGTTTTAGGCTAAAATTCTCCTGCAGATCATATCTCAAAGGTTATGGATATAAGCATATTTTAAATACTCTCTGAACTTTTCAGAATGTCTAGTAATCTCTAAGACTCTAGGAACATTTTCATGGTGATTTTTTTAACAGGTGCAATACAGACAGAACATGTGCAAAGGCTTGCAAGCCATAATAATCCACCATTTTACCTAAACATTAGATATCTAATAAAAAAGGAGCTAAAAACAAACAGGAACAGGAAATACATTTTACTATAGCTAGGGGCATAAACAACAAAAAAAAAGATAATCAAACAAGAGTAATACTAGTATTTGGCCTTTCCATCACCCATGACAGATATACTGGAAATGTAAGCAGACTAAAATAATTTCCTTAGCAGTACATTTCTGTCTGAATGTATATGTTTAAAAGCGTACATGTTTTTCATGAAAATGTATTTTACAGTATAATATAATAGTATGAGTATATTAAAGATTGGAACACAAAATCATGTAAAAATAATAAATTAAATAAATGAAAAAAATATATATACATTTTTTTTTTATTTTTTTAAATTTTTTAAAATAAATATTATACTCATACTAATATTTATACTGTAAAATAAATGTTCTTGAAAACAATGTACTGCTTTTTCACATATAAATCCAATCTATTGCATTCAATACAGTTATTTTACAAATAGATTTTGAATTTCTCGCTGGCAACGTACACACGCACCGACATCACCGGAACTCCCTGGTGACTCATCGTGTGCAAAAGACGCCGGAGAAAGATAGAAGATGAGAGGGATCGCGGCGATGGACAACGCGGGATGCTGGCAGATCAGGTAAGCACTGTATTTACTAATAATTCCCATAGATTTACCTACCCCAAGTGTGACTCGGGGTTACCGCTTTCAGCAACTTTTTTCTACCCCGAGTCACACTCGGGGTTACCGCTAGGGAGGTTAATTACCTAAAAGATCATTATAGGCCCAATTATACTTGTATGATTATGATTAGGTATATTCCATATAATCATATTTAGAATAATTATCGTTTTATAGAAATGAATGACAACCTATGAAAATCCTACCATATTACAAATTGATCAGGTACTTTGTGAAAGCATAACTTTTCCATTTAAGCAACCCTGATATCAAGATAAAGTACCTTCAAGGAATATCAATTTCCTGAGTTACCCAAAGATTTCACTGTA
>NW_027322909.1:0-1574 GCF_032062135.1 Pyxicephalus adspersus | reverse complement strand
GTCAACAGGCGCCAGGATCGTCGGCTATTCGCAAGAAGGGGCTCTGTTGGATGTTCAACGAAGGAGTCTGTAAGTTCGGGGGGACCTGTCGCTTCCGGCACGAATGCTCCGGATGTGGGGGCAATCACGCCCTCGCACGGTGTTTCAAGTCCAGTGGCGGCAGAGCGAGCGATGGTGGTGGAAAAGGGGGTGACTCCGGTGCAGGTCGCAAGGATGCGCCCCTTTTTAAGTAGATACCCTGACAAGGCAGCTGCTAGGGTGTTGGAGGAGGGTTTTTCAAACGGCTTTTGGATCCCTAGTTCTGCGGTAAGGGGCAGTAAGGAGCCAGGGAACCTAAAGTCTGCACGGCAATATCCGGACGTGGTTAAAGACAAGTTGGCGAAGGAGGTGAGTTTGGGACGGATGTGTGGACCCTTTCCGGAACCGCCGCTGGACGATTTGGTGGTGTCACCCTTGGGATTGGTGCCTAAGAAGGAACTAGGTAAGTTCCGTTTGATCCATCATTTATCTTTTCCGCCGGGGGAATCGGTCAATGATGGGATCCATCCTGAGGAGTGTGCGGTGGCGTACGCATCCATTGATGCAGCCATTGCCTGGGTGCGGAGGTATGGAAAGGGGGCGTTGTTGGCAAAGGCGGATATTGAGGCAGCCTTCAGATTGCTTCCGGTTCATCCTCTTTGCATGCGTTTGTTGGGTTGTAAATGGGATGGGGGATATTATGTTGATCGGTGTTTGCCCATGGGGTGTTCAGTGTCATGTGCTTTGTTTGAGAAGTTTAGCACGTTCTTGGAATGGGTAGTTAGGACAGTTGCAGAAGTGGATTCAGTTATCCATTATTTGGACGACTTTTTGTTGATTGGGCCGGCGGAGAGCGGGGTGTGCAGGGTTTTGTTGGCCACATTGCAACATGTAGCGGAAACCTTTGGGGTGCCGTTAGCAGGGGAAAAAACGGAGGGTCCTACTACGGTCTTGACATTTCTGGGGATTGAGTTGGATACGGTGGTGATGGAATGTAGGTTGCCGCTGGCCAAGTTGGACGGTCTGCGAGGAGATGTTAGTCGGGCATTGGAGCGGCGCAAAATGCGTTTGCAGGAAGTGCAATCGCTCTTGGGTAAGTTGAATTTTGCGTGCAGAGTGATTCGGATGGGTAGGATTTTTTGTAGGCGGTTGGCGGCGGCGACGGCGGGGGTGCGGGCCCCGTCGCATTTTGTGAGGCTGTCCAAAGAGGTGAAGGCGGATCTGCGGGTTTGGGAGCAATTTTTGGTTGCGTTTAACGGTCGGGCGCTGTGGTTGGAAGGGCCGGTGACCGCGGTGGATTTGGAATTGTTCACGGATGCAGCAGGTTCCACAGGTTTTGGGGCCTATTTTGGGGGGAAATGGTGTGCAGGGGCGTGGCCTCAGTCCTGGGTGGATGCTGGGTTGGTGAGGGATTTGGTGGTTTTGGAACTTTTCCCGATTGTGTTGGCGGTGGAATTGTGGGGCAGGGAGCTAGCAAATAAGAAAGTGCGTTTTCATTGCGATAATTTGGGGGTGGTTCAGGCGGTGAATAAATTTTCGGTGTCTTCCATAGCAGC
>NW_027322908.1:0-1574 GCF_032062135.1 Pyxicephalus adspersus | reverse complement strand
ATTTCTTCCCACCCGGCTTAAAAAAATTTTTGGGTTGAGCACTGTCCATTATATACACCCCAAACAGGGTGTAATCCCATTTCATACCCATCACCAGCTGTGTGGGCGGGGTGTATTCTATACCCATTACTGGGTAAGTACCCCCGGTATATACCCCCCCCATTACATGCACCCACTGTGAGGGTACAACCCCATTATATACCCCCCCAGTAGGTGAATATCCCACTATAAACTATCCAGGGCGTGAATAACCCCCATTAAATTACCCCCAGTGTGAATGTGGCCCCTGTATATACCCCAGTATGAGTGTTACCTCATGGATAGCTCCCAGTGGGTTTATTTACCCTGCTGTGTAGGTGTACCCCTTTATATACCCCCAGTAGGGATTTACCATAATATACAGCGCACATTGACGGTGAAACCCCATTATTCACCCCCCAGTGAAGGTGAATCCCCATTACATTAGGTGTATCTGGATTATATACCCCCAGTGTGGGTGTTACCCCTCAAAGCCTAAACCTAACCCCAGTATTGGGGTGTACCTGTACTATATACCCCTAGTCAGGCTGACTGCATACATTATACTCCTCCATACACAGCCCCCACACAGCCTATCCTTCGGGTGTACACCCGGAAGAGTCGGGCACAGCGGCCCCTTTAAGAGAACTCACCCAGCGGCCGAGCCGCCCCAGGACCCGGATGTTAGGCAGAGCGCGATGAGGCGGGGCCAAAGTCACCGCTGTGTATAGAGAACTCCGCGTCCACCAATCAGAGGCTGGGATAACACAGAGGACAAGAGGGAAGAGAGTGGAGCGTAGGGGGCGTGTCTTGTCTCCTGGCAACTGGAAGGCCGTGTAACGGAGAACACAGGGGGCGGGGCTGTTGTATATCTGGGCGTGGCTGGCATGGCGCTGTGCCTGGTCCTGGGCCACGTGTTGTGACGAAGTCACATGACTCCTAGCGGTGAGCGCAGCAGCTGCAGTGTGGTCAGGCCGGCCATGGGGGCAGGGAGGTCACATGACAGCGCTATATACACACAGCATAATAATGCAAGGACTTCACAAAGCCTATAGGGGGCTCCACTGAGCGGGTGTACACCTGGGGGGACTGTGTGATTGCACTGAGCTGATGAGAGCGCCCTCTGCTGGCCAGCCTACCTAATAGGGATAATCTCCTGTAATATGTGGCTGTCTGAGCTCATTCCCCCTCCTATACCCCCTCTTCACCTGTCTGCTGATCCTGTCCTGCAATATGTAACTGTCAGAACCCCCTTCTGTGTTTGGTCGGGTGTTATGGGCTGCAATGTTGTTTTAGGCGATCCTGCCATTTATCCCCCATCTCCTGCATTCTGTGATGGGTCACCCCTCCCCCCAAATAAAAATGGGTCACCCCCCCTAAAAAAAAATCCATCACATGCCCCCTAGTGGCTCAGCCAATCAGTCCCACCCCTGATATCATTGCATTTCCTGCATGGATTTGTTGCATTGTATTTAAATTGTTGCAGAATTCTCTCATGTTGCCCCCTCCCCTCCCCCATTGAGGGATTTGTTGCATTGTGTATACAATGTTGCAGA
>NW_027322907.1:0-1575 GCF_032062135.1 Pyxicephalus adspersus | reverse complement strand
AATGTGATTTTATAAAGGTTAACTCACTTTATAGCATTAGAGGAACTGCTACCATAATGGTCTGTTGCAATTTATTCTGCCACACTGATGGCGGTGCACTGGATTTTGTCATTTACATCTGCTTTTTAACTTGGCACAGGAGACTGGCAGAAATAAACTCTTACATGATGATGGGCACAGGATTAGGATAGAAAGGCAATGAGATAACTATTCCATCAGCTGGAATTGCTGGTACAAAATGTAGTTAGAATGGTATGTGCTCAGCCCTTATCGACCTAATTATAACAAAATATAATATATTATACACAGCTTGGCTTATATAAATTCTGAATTGAGTGCGGTTTGTTATCCATACATAAACTTTGCTCTACAGATTCCACAGATACCAATTCTGGTGATATTGTTTATAGAACGTACTAGATCAGTGTTCCTCAACCAGGGTTCCTGCAGGGGTTACTAGGGGTTCTTTGAGTAATGAGCAGTTTGTGCCTCTCAGGTCAGTTTAACTGACTCCAATGATCTTTTTGGCTATCTGTAAGGGTGAGATTCTTCCCAATGGTCAGCAGTGTAAGAGGCATTCTTTCTACTCATCACCAAAATAAACACTGTGAGCTGTGGATATAGTAACCATAGTGGGTTTTTTAAGATCTTAAAGTTATTTCAGGAGTTCCTCTATGTTAAAAAGTTTGAGAAACAATGTGCTAGACTTTCCAATAAGAAAGCCTAGTGATGCCTCTGCACTCTGGACTGGACTGCTTCAACATTCTGAACATCCTGATGGATCCTTAGTCCGTGTGTCCCCAATTTAAATAATGAAAATGAGTTATACATTGAAATGCACTTGGCCATAAAATGCTATTGCTGAAGTTGTAAAGTGTTTAATGTTTTATTTATATCCCAGCAAACAGACAGCAAAGTTTGTGTTGTACAGCAGCAGTATGTACACACAGCTAAACCAGTCTAGGGGGAATCAACAGGTAGTGCAGAGCTTTCCTTATAAAAATTAGTAAATTAATTAAAACTAAAAAACAAAAAAGTTTATAAACTTGAATCCCTCACCACTGTTAGATGATGTCCCAAGGGTTGCTAACACTGCAGTGCTGATGGAGTGTAAGCAATGTAAATAGGGGAACTTGGGGCACTTTACCTGATTTATTAAATCTTTCCACGACTGTAGAAGATAGACTATCATGGGAGAACCTGGGTGAATTGCTGTTGGACAATGTTTTCAGTCCTGGATCAGATCCATTGCCAGGTTTACCCATGATAGTCTATTTTCTGCAGTCTTGAAGAGCTTTAATAAAGGAGGCCAAGAGTCAGTTTCTCCTGCATAGGTATCTTTTTCAACACAGAAAAAGTACTGAAACATGCAGAACAAGAACGAGAAGCATGCACCCTAGGATACCAGCATATATTTCCAAAGGGCTTATTGTGTGCCACTGAGACCCGGGAATCTTCAATATGTCTGTTATTGACTCGGTTTCAACAGTTTTCATTCCCTTTCCTCCCCCCAATCTAGCTATTGGCCAATTAAGCTTAAAATTGGGTTACTGTAAAATGTACCCTTCAGTGGAC
>NW_027322906.1:0-1575 GCF_032062135.1 Pyxicephalus adspersus | reverse complement strand
GCAGCGTCTTGTCCTTGATTTTCAGCTTCTCCATGAAGTTGGCCAAACATTCAGCAATGTGGTCAAACAGCTGGAAGACATAAAGACGTTTGTAAGAAGAAGAACGAAACTCTCTGACCTCTTGTAATAGGCAGTTTGAGTAAATGTAAATTATACTTTGCGTTGTCAAAGTTCACAAAACCATCCAAGTGCAATGAAGATATAGTGAAGGGGACACCACAGTGGTTCAGTATTGGTGTTTTTAGTCATTGGTGGTCCTGCTTTAATAATAGTTCCATGTTTGAGGGGCTGATACTGACAACCGGGAGTTTTAGGTGCTAAATTGAAAGCTATTGTATTTATAAAAAAAAATATGAATAATTATATACTATATAATAATATCCCCGTGCAGTATCAGACCGTGGAAAGAAAGTAAGAGAGAGATAGATAGATAGATAGATAGAGAGAGAGAAAGAAAGAGAAAAAAAGAAAGAAAGAAAGAAAGAAAGAAAGAAAGAAAGAAAGAAAGAAAGAAAGAAAGAAAGAAAGAAAGAAAAGTAAGAGAATGGCTGTAATTAACAGGAAATAACAGGAAATCTGTTTTCTGTAGACAAGACATTTGTGTATCGAGATGATAATTTGTTTAAAGCAAACTGTAATCTATTCATTCACTTTATTTTCAATGCACTGCAATTCAGCAACATTCACCCAAACCAGGAGATGAATACTTAGGGGGATATAATCCACTATAGGGAACTGTAAATTGATTTTCCAAAATCCAAGGTTGCCTCTGCTCAGTGTTACCAGATTGGGAATAAAAAGCCTTTGGGTGTATACAAATTGTAATACCAGGGGTTCTCAGATCTGAAAAAATCTGAATGTGATTGGTGGAGGAGTTAGCACAGCACAGGCACCGGGGTAAACATGATGGTGAGTGAATATGGGAAGTTCCCATTAGATCTTTGTCTAATTAAAGCAACTGTAACAGGTCTCGAAATGACATAATGTGATATTATTATTATTATTATTATTATTATTATTATTAATAAACTAAATTTATATAGAAAGAGAGAAAGAGAGAGAACGGCTGTAATACCCATAGGTTATGCTGAGAGAGAAAGAGAAAGAAAGAAAGAAAGAAAGAAAGAGAGAGAGAGAGGGAGAAAAGCGAAAGAGAGAATAGGACGAGAAAGAAAGAAAAACAGAAAGAGAGAGGGAGAGAGAGATAGGACCAGGGACAGTCAGGTTAGGGAGAAAAGGGCAAGAAAAGGAAAAAAAAAGAGATAGATAGAGAGAATGAAAGAGAGAGAGAAAGAAGAAAGAATGGAGAGAGAGAGGGAGAAAGAGAAGAGAGCATAGACGAAGAAAGAAAGAAAGAAAGAAAGAAAGAAAGAAAGAAAGAAAGAAAGAAAGAAAGAAAGAAAGAAAAAGAAAGAACTGGTATAAAAGCAAAGTAAAACTGTTACAATTGTACAAGAGCGAATGGGGGACTGGAGGACGGATTAATAACAAATCTGTAATTCTATCTTTCTCCAGAGTTTTCTTTTTTATTAGTGAGTTCTATTTGTCAGCTTGATTGTAATATTTAATCTTCCT
>NW_027322905.1:0-1575 GCF_032062135.1 Pyxicephalus adspersus | reverse complement strand
ATGTAATCACGTAAATCATGTAATCACGTTTTGTGACACTTGTCTTTTCTATGATCAGGGCCATATAAATGATGATATTCTTTTGCATAATAATTGTTCATTTGGGATTTAGATCCTTCTGTCGCTCAATTTTTTCAGTTTTTCCTCTTTGTTGTCTACTCTAGGACCTCTAATAAAAATGTATAATTTAACTACCAAATCACTTGGTTGAGTCACTTGGAATCACTTGGAAGAGCCCTGTAAGTTTATGAGAAGGAACTTTTATTCCATGGAACACCTTACACCGGTAAGCAATGGTCACCTGTCTTGACACATTTGATTGCAGGAGGAGTCTAGAGGAATGCGCCTAAGTAAACAGCTGTGGCCTGCGTGGTAAATTGTCATTGATTGTAAAGCCGGTGGCTTTGGCAAGGAGTCTGTGAGTGCAGTGGAGACTTCATGCTAGACAAAGCACACAGCGAGAAAGCTGAAGTTGGTTGCAGAATGCGCCTCAGAGAAGGAGAAAGGTGGTGCCAAAGGAATGTAAAGCAAATCACGGCCTTGCTGAAAGTGCCCAAGCAGGCGCCTCCTCCTTCCTCTGCATGAAAGAGAAATGCTGGGTCTGGGAAAGCCTGCAGTCCTGCATTGGTGGTATAGTGGTGAGCATAGCTGCCTTCCATGGCGTTGACCCGGGTTCGATTCCCAGCCAACGGCTTCCCTTAACCTTTTGCTCCGCATCTTGCTTCCGCGGCGCTAGGTTGGTGTTTCGAGCCCACCCAGGAATGCTGCAGTTCTCTGCTCCCTTTGTCTGGTCGTACTATTGGTGTAAAATAACTTTTTTTCAAACTGCTCCTGTTTCCAATCTGCTCAGACGCGGACAATTTCATGGCCTGCATGTTATTCTGGCAGCCAAGGGAAGTTTAGCTCTTGTCTCTGAGCCAAGGCTTCTTGTCAGCTTTTTCCAAGGGCACTGGAATTTTTTGTTAACGGAGAGCGGCAGATGACTTACAAGTCGGACTCCCCCGAAGCCCTGTGGAGGGACGTAGTCAGCCACAAGACCTTGTGTGCAGCATTGTTGGTTCAGTGGTAGAATTCTCACCTGCCACGCGGGAGGCCCGGTTTTGATTCCAGGCCAATGCAGCCGCAAATCCTTTTAACTGGCTTGGGGCCCGTGGCCGCAGTCAAATGCCACCATGCTAATCAGGGGAAAATACGGCATACCTAAAGGAATATATGCGAGCCTTGATCAAGGGAAGAAACCAAAGGACACTCCTTGTTACGGAGGCTCCTTTACCTCTTTCAAGAAATTGCAGGCAGAAACTCAAAGAAGGAGCTGGAGATAGTGAGCCATATCAGGTATGGCAAATATTATTTGCTGCAAAAAAATTCTGTACTATTAGCAGAATATATTTTCAGATATTGAAAAGCATTATGCAATGGTTTGCAACGTCTCATACCATGTGAGATTGTATAAACACACCTAAAACCCACACATTTCAAGGAAATGTACAGCTGGGTGTCATGTGACTTCATTTCTAATCACAATGACTGGTAAAGAATGTATAGACATGGGTGCGACTGTATTCACAGCGTGTC
>NW_027322904.1:0-1575 GCF_032062135.1 Pyxicephalus adspersus | reverse complement strand
AAACCTATTTCAGCACAATTGTGCAGCTTTCAAATGTTATATACCACCCAACATTACAGGTGTAGGTACAGCCCCACCCTCCATCGCCTTTCCATTAACTAAATAGTGTTATCTACCATATAGTTACCTGTAGCGCCTGATTAATACTTTTTTCCCCCCCAGAACCAACTATCTTGTGCCACCTCAATCCTATCCTAATCAAACCCATAGTCCTAATGTCACATTAACAAAAACTGTAATTATAACCATATGAAGATCACCAAGACCAGGGGCAGAATTGCTGAAATAATTCCTGTTCAGTACAACCAGACTCATCCACTAGCAAAATAGGGCAAACCGTCACCTTAAGTCAGTGTTTCTCAACCACGGTTCTTCCAGAGGCTTTCTGTCCATTGACCACCACACTAATGTACTGTGAGCTGAGGATATAGTAATTATTGCAGGGGTTCTCTAAAGATCTGAAACTTATTTCAAGGGTCCCTCGTGGTAAAAAGATTGAGAAACACGGTAATTAATTCCTGCACTAAAAATGTACAAATTGCTAAGGTTCATTACCAATCATAGCTGGCCAAAGTTGCCAAGAAAGACATCAGTCTGAAGCTATAATGCCAAATTTTGGAAAACCAAAGCATTTTTCAGGGTTAGATGTGGATAACAAGGGGTTATTCTGGGGTTAATTTGACAAATATTAACCGACAGAGAAGTCAGCTGTCAACTGACACTGCATTCCAGTAGTTACATCTGCAGGATTAGGCCTGGCGGGGAACAACTGTCAAGGTCACCTGAGGTAGGTTCTTCTAGGTGAAAGGATTCCTCCAAACGTAATATGACCTTGAAATGGCAAAAATTGTCATAAAAATCTTTAACACTTTCTAATTTAAATTTGCAAAAAAATAAACAAAAAGCAAAACTAAAGTTCCACTTTTAGGAGTCCACGATCAGGCGAATCAATAATGAAGAAAGGAACAGGCAATGTCCTTTCTGCAATAATCACTCCTACCTACCTGATTGCTTTGGGTTTCTGGCAGAAAGCTGAGCTGGGCATGCACAGGGCCAGCTTTGTGTGCCAATATACCCGACAATCCCCGTTTCCTCTTGGAGCTGGGAATGAATGAACTCCTGTGCCCCTTGGCCTGGCCAATCGAGATGGTCAAAGGTCCCAAGGAAGAAGCCAGGAAAGTAGAAAATGGCTGGGCCCTAAGAGGGAACAGATACAGGTGAGTAACACAAGGTTTTGTTCTGCTTAAACTGATTGCAATCTTCTGTGCATGGCAGCCTGGTCAATCAAGAAGACAAAAGAGCGGAACCAGGAGGAGGACAGAGTGAAGATGGCAGCTTCCAAAATGGAGCCAGGAGACTTAAAAAATTGCAAACATGTTATTGATTGTCCCACATTATCATACAACGTTGGTTCAGTGGTTAGCACTCTTGGCTTTGCAGCGCTGGTTCATTTTTTGCGCAGGTTGAATTCTCGGCCAGGATTAGAAAGACCCCCGATGCGGGCAGCATGGTGGCTCAGTGGTCAGCACTTTGGCCTTTGCAGCGCTAGGTCCCAGCTTTGAATCTCCGCTAGGG
>NW_027322903.1:0-1576 GCF_032062135.1 Pyxicephalus adspersus | reverse complement strand
GTTCTGGTTATATGATTCCATTTTCAGTATTGCAAAGTCGTCCTCAGTATAGGTTTTTCCATTGATATGACTTGTGTGAACTGTTGTCAAATTGCGAGTGTAGTAATTTTTTTATTAGATTATATTTGGGTGGCAGATGGTGCCAAGGACCAGGATTCCTGTCCATGGATGGGTGTTTCAGCTTGATGAAGATGGCCTATTTCATTTCCTTCTGGGACCTGGTGTCATCTAAAATGCATACCCCGCTGTCCTTGGAAAATTGTTCCTATTTCTTAAGTTATAGGGAATATTGTTAAACCCACTAAAACACAAAACCTACGCCACCTGAGCTAAAAATGCAAATACAGTGTGTCATAATATATAAATAAAGGAGAATGGCATGCAAACTGGAATATTAAGAAGGGGGATTTTGGGAGTAACCAAGAAAGATCTTCACGTGTCCTCTACTCGGAAGCAGGAGAGGATTGATAAACAATAAAGTGAGATTATAAATGCAGCCTGGTAGTTTGTTGAGAGGTTGATTTATAAAAAGATCTTTCAAGCACTGGATAACAAAACCTAAGGGTTTTATAAGGAACAGAAAGAGAAAGCTAAACACAGAAAGAAGAGCTGATGTTCCTCCATGGCCTCATCCAGGCCCCTCTGATATCCTCACCCTCTCCAGACCTTGAATTCTCCACAAAACTCATGTGACTGAGACAGGGAATACCTAGAGCCCTCCCCACCCTTTTCTTCTACATTTAAGGGAGCAGAAAGTGCTCCATGGTGTCTTCTGCTTCTCTACCATCCGGTCGCAGCACACACAGAGTCTCCTGAGGGTCGGTGATGATAAATCCTCAAGTAAAGTTGACCATGAAAGGTGAGCCAAGTCCGATCCCTAAACTTCATGGGAATCCTTTCCATGGTAATTCATCTCAGCACCTCCCTCAAAACTGGACTTGGCCAATCCCTTAATGACCCATTAAAGAATGAAGACAAAATCCGCATCTACAGAATTTTCCTAGAGAGGTTTTTAATGTCCTCTGATCTGCCATTGCTTCAGTATTTTAACACCCATGTTACCAAAATGAAACTTAATTAACAGCAGAGAAAGAATAACATTATAGTGTAAGCTCCTCTGTACAGAGACTAATGTGACTGGTTGGTGTATACTCCATAGCAGTGGTCACCAACCTTTTGGGTCCCGCGGACCACTAAATTCACCGGCTCATGACCGCGCATGCGTGGGGAGCCGGGTGTCACCTAAAGGGGGAAACCTCCCCCAGACTGAAATGGGTAGAGTGGGCGGGTTGTGTCCAGGGACACAGCCCACCCACTTTCCCGAGCCTGGGAACTGTACTGAGGACGTGGTCCACAGATCTGGCTGGTGCGTCCCCCCAGCGGGGTCTATCTTCTGACCCTGATTGGGGGTGCACCAGCCAGAGCCGCAGACCACCAAAATATTTTGCGGACCACCGGCTGGTGACCGCTGCTCTATAGCACTGCAGACTATGATGGTATTATAATAATCATTTAAAAAGTAATAACTTTTATAAAAGATATTCAATCATTCCCAAGAAAGTTTGTGATACTCTTG
>NW_027322902.1:0-1576 GCF_032062135.1 Pyxicephalus adspersus | reverse complement strand
CATCGTTCATGCATCGTGCAGTCTTTTCTCGTTGGAAAGGATCGTGAAAGATCCTTTCCAACGAGAAAAATTGCAGGTGT
This sequence comes from Pyxicephalus adspersus, assembly GCF_032062135.1. Lineage (NCBI taxonomy): Eukaryota > Metazoa > Chordata > Amphibia > Anura > Pyxicephalidae > Pyxicephalus > Pyxicephalus adspersus. Next base: position 1,496 of record NW_027322902.1, on the reverse strand, counting down.
GTACGCAGCTTAAGAATAATTTGTAATAATGAGAGCTATTTAAAAAACTAGGCTAACTGGCAATGTGGCTGCTCTGACATTTGCTAGAAACACAGCAGTAAAACGGTTAGAAAATGTGTGAGTGTGAGTTCCTAATGTCTATTGAGGCTTAGTGATTAAAACTTGCATGTAGAAAATGAATGTTCTGTTCTTGGCCTCCACTATTATACATTGTTATAGGTACCAATTTATGAATAGCATTGCTTTACTGAGGTTGCCAAGTTACATCACCCCCTTAATTGTTGGTGTATATCACCTTAAATTTCTTCAAAATTTAAATACAAAGCAAGGTCCTCTCCTCTTTCTGTGTCACTGTCTGTATTCGTCTCTCATTTGCGACCCCTATTTAATGTACAGTGCAATATGTTGGCGCTATATAAATCCTATATTTTTATTATTAATAATGATAATAATATTATTAAAAATAATAATATTAATAATGCTGGCATGCTGCCACCTAGCTATTCCTTTGTAATAAATCGTTGAAACCAAAAGATGGTCTCACATGTCACTTTACACCTCCCAGAAAGCTCTATGTTCCATCTACTGGGAACCCTGAAAGTCTATTGCACTCCTGACAGGGAGGGCGTGCTAAGGGAAACCACTGTTTATAAAGGATCTTATTCATACTCATACGTATTGGGCCAAGCCATGCTCCCTGATAAGCACGATTCATTTCAAACTATTATTAAGAGAAGAAAATGTTGAAATGGTTTAGGTATCCTATTATTTTGCATTGCATGTTCCCTACATGTTTTGAAATATACTACTGGTATTACCATTCACCTAAGGTTTCTTACACATCTGGTGGATCACCCAGGTTTACTGATGAAATTGTATTTTCTCCATCCTTGGAGAGCTTCAATAAATCAGGCCCGCAGTGTGTTTGGTGCATATTGTAAAAACAAAGTCTACAAAAACAGAGCTTGCTTTGTCATCTAATCTTCCTGGTTCCTGGAAATGCATTAAATCCAAGATTATAGAGGTTCCCTAACCCTTTCTACTTGGGCAGGTATATTGAATGAAATCATGCTCACAGACCTAAAAACTTTTACATTAATGCTTGCTCCTCCAATGTAACGCTAATGTTTTTATCACACTATGGTGGTGACCGGTCAGCCATAGACATTTGCCTCTTGTTACTTATAGTTCTGACCTATTTTTGAACCATCATTTGATGTTAACCAAGTCCCTCCAACCTTATTCCATGTTCTCATTCTTTCTCCTTTAAAACTTGGATTGTTAACTTGTAGTTATGACTTTAACAACATAAGGGGTACACATCTTTGTCTACTAAATTCTCATAATCCCTCAGCATTGGAGTTAGGGGTGGGGGGTTGATTAATAAGTATGCAAATTATTTTAACGTTATGCAGCTACATTTACACTTGTATTTGTTTTTGGTACTAAACAGTCCTTTTAGTCCTAATAGACATATTAAAAAAAAAATAATATAT
>NW_027322901.1:0-1576 GCF_032062135.1 Pyxicephalus adspersus | reverse complement strand
GGTAGATCACTCTCTCCAATTGATCACCAATATTAAGAGGAATACAAAATAGAGGGTAAATCTTCCAATAGGGACACTTGTTCCTATTGGAATTTCCCTTGCATTGGAAATATATCATTTCACTTTCTTTTGTTCTTCTCCACAAAAAGAAAAGGCAACTTTTTCAAATAAGCCAGATCCAAAAAAAAAAAAAAATACATGTACTCTTCTCCTGCTCTTGAGTGAAATGCAAATAAATAAAACAAATTTGACCTTGCATTGTGTTATTACCAAAATCATATATTTGGAATCAGAGCCCTAAAACCCGTAGACTGTTTCCACCCACACCTTTCCTAAGCTCCGTTGAGTGATAAAGTCCATGTAAAATGAACTGTCCTTGAGGAACAGTTAACACTGAACAGCAAGCAAGCAGCTTATAAGGATACATAGAATACAGGTATCAGAACAGTTTTATCTGGCAAAGGGTTTGTAACTGGACAATGACTGTAGTTGGGCAGTGAAAGTGGTAGCAGCAAACTGATAAGTTCTCTGCTCTCTGCATCATGTTTTCATCAGCATGAGTAAAGTAAACTAAAGCACAGCTCACTACTTTCTTCCTTTTCTGTTGGGGTTACATAAGGCTGATCCCAGGTGAAAATTACACTGATTGCATGTAAAAATACATTAAATGTTATATAAAGATGAAAGCGTAAAAGGATTAAACTCTTTGTCAGACTTGTATTGCTGTTTGTTGCAGCATTGGAGAGATTCATTTCTTTTGAAAGTGTCCCATGGACCTTAACAACTGGTGAGAATGCAGCTGTTAGGACTGCTTATACTTTGATCCAGAAGTCTATCATATTCTCAACATCAGTTTATATATATTGTATAGTCTGAGATGTTGTTTATAACTAAATTCTTTCCACAAATGATATTGAAAATAACCAGTACTGTGTCATGTTTTTTCAAAGTAGACTTTCTAATTATGGCTACATTCACAAGAGAAAATAAGGAAAGACATTTTCAAACACAACAGACAATTTCTAAATACATATGTTTGACATGGAGGTCATTTATGTGTTTTTGAACCAGCATAGTTCAGTTTGGTATATTCTATTTTTTGCAGTTCAACTATTCTGAGTATACCTGGGTACTATGTGTATTATACTTACTAATTAATTGATTTGTATTCTTATCTGAAATTTGCACAGCTTTGTCAAACAACAAGACAAGTGACATCACTTTTTTATTACAGTGTTATCGCTCTACCATCCACCCTAACTGATTATAGTGGGTGATGAATTTCTCTTTTTGCTACATAAGTTTTAGGTAAGAAAGGGACTGAGAAAGTATTAAAAACCAAATTATTAACATTGGAGCCACAAATTCAACATTACCAAAAGACAGCCTCTATACTTTGCTTATGACAAATTCAATTTAAAATGTGCTTTACTCTTAATTCCTGAGCAACAGCACAGGCTGATGTGAACTTTTGTCATCTCAAATAAAAGCTTCATAATAGTATAGTCTAGGTAAAACCCACGTCCAGACATATTAACTGTGTAATGGATTGAGCAGAGATTAGAACCTTTGTCGG
>NW_027322900.1:0-1577 GCF_032062135.1 Pyxicephalus adspersus | reverse complement strand
TGTAGAAAGCCTGTGAATGCTAACAAGTAATTCAGAGCCACCAAAAGAGTTTCAGGGCTACTTTGAATGCTTAAATCTAATAGATATAACATACAGGGATAGCAATCAGTGCCAGGTTTCAGGAAGGAAAACTACTCAGGGTCTCTGTAAAATCTGGCTACAGGGGATTGCAGAATTGATTGAATGATTGCATCACTATTGCAGTTTTTGCATTATGGGTTTAGTGATTTCACTTGTTGCATTTATTTGCAAAGCCGTGGAACAAAGTTCAGTTTGGTTGGATAGGTATACATCCCTGGGGGAGGGAAAAGATGGTGGATGGTTAGGTAAAAGGCACTGTCACCTAATATATTTTAATAATAGGCGACCGTTAAATCGTTGGTCTCAGTCCATCCATGATTAATCTAGAGATTGAATACAGATATATAAAGCGTCTTATAACCTTCCAATGGAATAGATGGATAATTCTGAGATTTGCACAACTGTCTGGCAAGTGAGGGGACCATATTTATCTCTGCTGCAGTTCTAAAACACTAACAGGTCTCGTCCCCCTAGCAGCCTGTGACTGTCCTGTGAAAGGGGAAGCAGCAGGCTGATGAGCTAATTTATTTGTCACTCTTCTTTTCCTATTGGCATGGTTCATTGAACTGCAAAAAAACCTGATGGGCACTTCAACCCCTGATGGGGTTGCTGCTTTCCACCCCTCTTTGATATATGCTGTGCAGACTATACAAATGACTTTAAGACTTTGCTTGCATTTAATAAAGAGCTGCATCAATTTAAAGCAAAACTAAACTCTGGGGATACTCACCTGCCCCCATTCTGCTTCGGGAGCTGCCATCTTCTGCCCTCTTCCTTTTTGCATTTCCATCTTTGGGCATCTTGATTGGCCAGGCCAGGTTGATGTATACCAGGTATGCCTGAAATCCAGATTTAAAGCCATTATATCACTATACACTATACTGCAGAGTTGCTGTGTTTCCTAGTAAATATTAGGCATTTGCTTCGTTTTACTTCTGGAACCAAACATCTCGAGGTTTTTTTTTAGTTCTGACAACTGTGGCCCAAATATTTCAAAGAATCCTTTTCTATACCGTCAGTAGTGTTTTTGGTTTACTGGCCCTTAAAGATGAAAACATTCTCTCGCATATCTTTAAACCATTTACCTTAATAACACAAAATGATGCTTCGTGCTGGGTCTGCTTTAACGTTTATTTATTTTTTTTTATCATTGTCGGGAGTAGCTGCACAAATACTTCAATAACCAGATTATCCGCACTCGATTCACATGTAAATTACGGCAACCAGCGTTTTACCTTGATTGTCAGGCTTCATTTCGGAAGACATAATCCCATTGATTGGCTACCTACAGGCTGTGGAATTGAATTAGTATTATTATCTTCTATTTATATAGTAGCAGATGATGCATCTTGCATGGCTGAGATGTAAATCAGCGATTGGCAGAGATTGGTTACATCTCTGTACGTCGATGAATGCTTTGCAGATGAGGGCACACTAATCTTTTGCACTTTGCTCTGTACATCAAATGTAGATGTAGCTTTTCCATTTGCTCATTT
>NW_027322899.1:0-1578 GCF_032062135.1 Pyxicephalus adspersus | reverse complement strand
CTCATTTACCCCCCATATTCAGAACATTTCCAGGTCCTGTCACTTTCACCTACGCAACATCTCCAAAATCCGCCCCTACCTGTCCCCAGAGACCACCAAACTCCTTGTACACGCTCCTATCATCTCTTGTTTGGACTACTGTAACCTCCTCCTCTCTGGTATTCCACTATAACCGCAACTCTTTGTAGTTCTCTTCATTGGTTTCCATTTCACCTTAGAATCAAATTCAAGCTCCCGTGCTTTGCCTTCAAATCCCTCCACAGCTCTTGTCCCACTTACATTTCTGACCTGATAGAAAAATACCCCCCTAGCCGCTCTCTTCGCTCCTCGAATGACCTCCTTACTTATAACCTCTTCACACTCACGTTTCTAGAGCTGTCCTGACTCTCTGGAATGGTCTTCCTCGTCCTATTCAGCTTGCTCCTACTTTCTGCTGATTTAAAAAAGCACTCAAAATCTATTTTTTCAAACTTGTCTACCCATGTACTTCTGTCTTTTGAAACCCTCACTACTTCCCACCACTACATATCTCCCCTCCTATTGTGTGATACTTTCTAGATTGTAAGCTCTTCGGGGCAGGGTCCTCTGCTCCTGTATCACTGTCTGTATCTGTCTGTCATTTGCAACCCTTATTTGATGTACAGCGATGAGTAATATGTCTGCACTATATAAATCCTGTTTATTAATAATAATATTAATAATAATAATATTTATAATAATAATATTAACCCCCAGTATTGGTGTCAGTTCCAGGAATGTAAAATCCGCTCAAGTCTAAGAGCCAACAATGATAAACCCTTGCCTAGAAATAGCCCACAGTGTTCTGGCAGCAATAAAGTCCCTGATAGTGAGTACAGATGAACATAGGGGGTAACGTAATCCCTCTAAACATGCCGCTGGGAGCATTGCAGGATTCTGAAAAAACATACAGAAAACTAAAAACTTTTCTTCATATAAATTACTTTACAAAAGACCTGAACTTGAAAAAGCCCCCCTTTCCAAAAACAAATAATGTAGAAGGAATAACTCAACACGGAAGTACTTCCTAGTCAATGACCTCTGTAGACATGAATAGATTGTTTTGGTAGAGGACACAAGTCTTCTGTCAAAGATGATTAGGTAAAATGGAGCACATTGACCTCTTCAATTATGGTTCCCTTTTGTCCGCTGATAGCTTCAATTATAAGGTAAGTGGATTCCAACATTTGCTGGTCTAGTCTAAACGAGATGACCACCTTTTGCCCCTTCATAAGTCACTAAGACTGTCAGACTTGATAGTTTTTAAGTAGCATTTTCATTACAGGGCCATGCTTGTCCTATTTTAGGCTTTTCCAAGCATACTGATAACGGAACAGAGCCCATAACATCAAACAAAATAGTTGATTATTATTTTAAAGGCTGTAATACTTGTATATTCTGTATGCCCACTACTTCATCATACTAATCATAACTAATACCCTGTTTCCCCGATGATAAGACACTGTCTTATTTTTTTTTGAAGGCCAAAATATGCTCTAGGGCTTATTTTCAGGGGGATGCCTTATTTACCCATGAAGAAGACTACAGCCATTCATGTCC
>NW_027322898.1:0-1578 GCF_032062135.1 Pyxicephalus adspersus | reverse complement strand
CTGTGTACTTGATCTTACCTTGTTTTCTTAATTAAACTGTTTGAATGACTAGCTATTATTTGTGCATGAACCTTCTTTAATTGAATATCTATATGCATTGATAGGGGATATAATTTCCATATTTATGCAGATAATTAGATAAAAATATACCTAAATAACACTCTGCAGAATTTTCCCACAGAGGTTTTTGATGTCCTCTGCTGTGATCTGACATTACTTTAATATTTTCAGGCTCAGGGTAAATTAGGCTGGAAGCCTGTCTTGCTGGATCACATTTACCCCAATTATACAATCACGGACTGAACCACTTCTGGAAAATGTCTACCCATCCAGGAGGGTTCCCTGTAAAGCTTGTTACCAAAATTAAACTTAATAAACAGCAGAGTAATAAACACTGTACCTAGGGCATCCTTCTTTCTTGATAGGTAGGTCATATTCTGCTTCACCAGGTTTATCCTGTTTCCCCAGAGTATCTAGAAAAATCAGCGATATTTCCTGGTATAAAGGGAAGCTGGCATAAGACAGACAAAACTGACATACAAGAATATCAGAACCAGGTTGTTAGGAGATGCTTATCTGGTCACTGATCCTGTGTTGTGCGCCATTGCAGTATCAAACACTGTTTATTCTGTCTGGTGATAACACTTCCAGCAGCAAGGGGAACTAAGAAATAGCAGCAGCCCCTGGTTACTTTTAGTCGTGAGGCCTGATGTACCTTTTCAGCATTCCCAGTGCTCACTGTGAGGCTGTTCACAGCTAAAAGGGATTTTAGGGGCAGATAAGTTCCTGACTCAATCTTGCACTGTCATTTGCTGCTAGGGCTTTATAGCATTTCTGCTCACAGTCAACAGGGCCTGTTGTAGTGTTAAAGCTAGGCTGACTTGCTGCTGGTGTGTGAATTCGTAAGATATACTTTTGTTCACCTTGCCTGTGATTGTATGCTGCCTGGAATAACCTTTTGCCTTTGACCCTGACTCCACTTTTGTCATGCCCTTAAATACCTCATTTGGTGGACTGATTACCTGTGAATTACCTGTCCTTGTATTCTGGACTTCTCTTCTGGGATCTTGGTACTGTTATTTAGGTATATTTTATCTCTTTATCTGCATAAATATGGAAATTATATCCTCTATCAATGCATATAGATATTCAATTAAAGAAGAAGGTTCATGCACAAATATTAGCTAGTCATTCAAACAGTTTAATTAAGAAAACAAGGTAAGACAAAGTACACAGCAATATTATCAGATATTTAACCACATAGGAACTTCAATCAATGTCACATATATATATCACATAAACATAAAGTTATTAGTAGTAACCCCTACAATAATCTAGTAACTAAGTAATACACAATACATCAAATAACATAGAATGCAATTCAAGAATGTGTAATAGCTACCTGTATGGATGTTGATGGGTACTCCATGAGCCTGATTCCCTAAGAGCTCCCATCATTCCCTTTCCCCCCTGTTATATTCCAGCTCCCCATTTTATATAGTTAAGTCCTGTTAGGTAACATTGGGACTCCTTGATTGGTTAGTGGGTGTGTTTGGCACGACGACCATCAGTTGGCAC
>NW_027322897.1:0-1579 GCF_032062135.1 Pyxicephalus adspersus | reverse complement strand
TTTTTTTTTTTTTACCTGACCATACATTAGAAAAACAATCTTTTTTTTATTTGGGTTACAGTATCTGACCCATCATAACCAACTGAAAAGCATAAAATACGTTAACCTGTAAAAGATGGAAAAAAGATAAATCGATGTTATGTTTATGTTTCCTCTTTAAATAAATGCCTTAAAAATAACACACCATACAATACAAAGTATCCTGACACACCTAGTTTACAACCTGTTTTGAATGTAAAAAACAAAAGGTTTACAACCACCCCATCTATAAGCAGCACAGGCATCAGTGATTGGTATTGAATCCTGCCAAAACTGCAGGGGACACACAAGATATACAAGCACCGGTCCCATATTTAGCAAAGATCAAGCTGGCAATGGGGGAGTGCTGCACCTCCTTTGCAAAAATCAAGGTCAAAGTTATAATTTGTTCTACCTTAGGCCAGTTATCTTCAGCTGCCCCGGGGTGACACTGTGCAGCCGGTGGTAATTCCTAGCAGCTGTATATTATTATTATATATGTAGCTAAATGATTTTTTACTTTCACACATTATTTTCTGTCCATTCTGTTTATAAAATACTAAATATGGTGTCTGTCATTTTTTCAGGCAGGGAGCGCTGACTTACATGTAAATGTAAGGCTTGTCCACACAGACAGTTTTCACTTCTGGACAAATCTACAGACTGCAGTCTGCTGAGTGCTCTGGCGACATCTAGTGGTTTATGAGGTAACTGCATTTGTACTGTACTAAATGGGAACATTGGGAATGTGCTCTAACTGGTATAGTGACAGGGCAGTAAAAATGCTGCCCCCTAGAGGTCATAACACGCAAAGGTAAATCTGGCTGAAGAAGAATCCTATTTAAAAACAAATGCAGTTTTTTTTCCTTACCAAAAAAAAAAAAAACATACAGAACCATTATGCATTCCCTTTAAAACTGTGAATAGAACAAAAATTGTGATTCAAGCATATGCAGTTTGTTGGGGAATAGTCTGAGCTGCTTATAATATTAGATATCCTGGGGTATGGAAGGAGTCTGTACACTTTGATGTGAAGATCCTTCCAAGGTAACAGAATGACCATACATTAGAAAAGCATCCTCTGCTCCTCTCTGATTTAGCTTCATATTGTTAGTGGTGCTGGATTCCCCCAATTCCTCGCTGCCAATCTCATTAGGGGGCTCTGACTGGCCAATGAGGGAATCTCCCTGGAATTTATTAGACATCAGAGTCAGGGACATTCAGATCCAGTAACAAAGTGAAACTATCAGAGAGGTGCAGAGATAACACTATTTCTGCTCATAGCACTATTTAATGTACAGTGCTGCGTAATATGTTGGCGCTAAAAAAATCCTGTTATTTATTATTATTATTATTATTATTATTATTAATAATAATAATGATAATAATATTAGCAGCCCTCTTGTTCAGCTTAAACTGGACTTTCATTTATTTTTTATTGTCTTTATATTCAAACTGCAAGTACAATGTATAAAACACAGAAATATGAATAAAAGGTTAATGACAAGAATTTTAGACAGAAAAAAAAAACTGAAAAGGAATAAAGCAGGAAAACCACAGG
>NW_027322896.1:0-1579 GCF_032062135.1 Pyxicephalus adspersus | reverse complement strand
TTTTGGAAGGAACCTTCATGGAACCCACAGCGAACCCATCCCAGGCGGGTTTTCCCATCATTACTATTCAATCTGAGGATGTGGTACCTTGGATTAGGAATCATTTCAATGATAATATTGTGTTGCATTGTAATTTATGTAATTTATACACAAGGAGATGCTATAGATGACAGTGCCAATTCCTTATCTATGTATTGGATCTTTCAGCAAACTGTATTGAAGCTTTCAGTTCAATGCCTAATTTGGATTTCATCATTTTGGCATTCAACTGAACTTGTAGATTTAGGTTTTGCCGAATACTTGGCTTTGTAGGTTCTTTTTCCAATAGAAGAAAAGTGGTTGAAATTAAATAAAAATTTCCAGTTGTATGGCCACCATTGGAGGCCAAACCAACAACATCCGATTACAGGTGAACTGGCACGCTTTATAAGCTCGGACAAGCCGATGGAAGGCTCTCCAAAGCTCTCAGCCGCCTCCATTGAAGAGACCTCTGCAAGCCATGGTAGAATTCAATTCTGAAATGATTCATTCAAATGACAAAAGGTGTTTCGCTAATCTAAACAGGAAAAAAAATTGCAGCCACATCAAAGCCAACTCTACAGAATTCTCAAACGGTAAGGTGGGATTGGCGGCTGGGATTAGCATCTTGACGTCTCTGACAGTTTACATTATTCAAGGCCTTCCTCTACGGGAGGGAGATCAGGCGAGACGTGGCGCAGAGGAAAAATACCTTGACGCTGCCAAGAGCCTTGTATGTGTGCAAATGAGGGATAACGGCATTAATAAACAGCCCAGCTGAGCCCGGACACAGCCTCATCCTCCTCCATGTTTACAAGGATAGTCAGGAGGGTTGATAAACCAGCTGTGCGCTGCCTTGTTTCCTCCTGTTACACACACGTTAAGGCACATTTAACACTGATAGGTCGGCCTCGCTCTTGTCACTTAGCTCCAATTCATTATGACAAGTTTCCTGCTTTTCCCATCTTTTTTGCATTTGCAGAATTGCTTTTGCTGTAGTTTGCCAGATTTATGCCAATCTGCCTAAAGGGGTCTGATTAGTGGACGGGTCGGTGATGTGATTGTTGAGTTGTCTTTCATGGAAAGCTAATAGATTGCTAAACTTTATTCTAAACCTCTTCATTAAGATATTGGTATTAACCATCACTGGTTCATATTTAAAGAAGACTGAAATCCATATTTGTGAGCTGTTCTAAAAGGATTGCGGCACTGTTAGGCAAGTCGTGAGATTCAATTAATCATTCTTGCATAGTCACCAACCCAGGCCCCAAATTGCTGATTGTACAATAAAGGATCATCAGCATACCGATGTTATCATCATTCTGCTCACTCTATTCTACCATAGTCAAGCACAATGTTTCTTGACATGGGGGGGGGCCCTTGAAAAAACTTTCAGATCTTCAGGTAACCCTTTCTATAATTACTATATCCACAGCTCACAGTATATTAGTGTGGTGGTCAGTGGGAAGAAATATTCTTACATTGCTGGCCATTGGGAAGAATGTCACCCTTACAGATAGCCAAAAATATCACAAAGAGCCACAAATTCCTCATTGCTCAT
>NW_027322895.1:0-1580 GCF_032062135.1 Pyxicephalus adspersus | reverse complement strand
TAGTCTGTCATTTGCAATCCCTATTTAATGTACAGCGCTGCGTAATATGTTGGCGCTATATAAATCCTGTTTAATAATAATAATAATAAAGCCACTGCACATTATTACAAGCAACTGTTCCCAAGCTGCAAGCAATGCAGCTACAGCTTGCATCTCCTGCAGTCATAGCATTGCACTGTACAGTATATGAGTACCTTGTCGCCATCTAGTGGTGCATGCATAATACAACCAGGCAGCTCTATATTGGTGTTTCCTATTTGCATTTATTATTTTTATTCCTATTAATAAAAACTTTATTTATATGGCACCTACATATTACGCAGCACTGTATATTACAGGTTGCAGTTACAGATAGAAAAATACAAAAATCCGGTGATACCGGGAGAGAGAAGGAGAAAAGGGGAAGGAGGGGGTGATGGGGATGGGGATGTTCCCTGTTCTCCCCAAAATATTAGGAGTCAGTTGGGCCTCCCTCTTTAGTATATCAAATTTCAGAAAAAAACATGGAGTGTAAAGAGAAAGCAAAGAAAGAGGTTTTGAGGCTCAAGAGTTTTAAATCAAATTGTGAATGCATTATTATATATTTACTTCATATATAAAAAGGTCATAAAAATACATAGTTCACAAACCTAGAATATGTAGTACATCGTCTTGCCTAGTTAAGTTATACAAGAAACACAAAAGTAAGAGTATTATTGCAGATTAACATAACATGTTCTGTTGGTTACACCTGTTTCTGTTTAGAGTCACAAAGATGGGGTGTTTTACTAGACAAATTGTTGCTAGCATGGACAATAGACAACAAAGAAAGGTGAGAAAAAGTAATATTATAGTAGGACCGTATTTTCTGTATACAAGTCCCCGACGCGTTTCCCCCAGATTAGGCTTCCTCAGGGGGATATAACTTTATATGATTTATGGTAGGTGGTATAACGATCGGTTCTGAGTGATATATTCAGGACAGTAGTTCTTAGAGTAGTGTTGATACACAAGAAGGATTCATTTACACTAACAAAATTGTTGAGTACTAATTGATGAGATATTAGGGTGAATAGGGATATTCATCCTGTGGTCTTGTACTTATAAAGGGTTGCAGGTTGTAAATTGAATGTATAGAAGTTCAATACTCGCAAATTGTGATTGTTGCCTAGTCAAATGCTAGCCAAGGAGCTTCTTAACTAGGCAAGACAATGTACTACATGTTCTAGGTTTGTGAACTATGTATTTTTATGACCTTGTTATATATGAAGTAAATATATAATAATACAGTCACAATTTGACTTAAAATTCCTGAGCCTCAAAACCTCTTTATTTGCTTTCTCCTTGCACTCCATGTTTTTTTCTGAAAGTTACAGACAGATACAAACAATGACACAGGAGAAGGAGTGGCCCCCAAAAGTGCCTACTATGCTGTACATACCTGATCAGTCTTCATCACAACTCCTCTTATTCATTACATGGTAGTTATTATTATTATTAAACAGGATTTATATAGCGCCAACATATTACGCAGCACTGTACATTAAATAGGGATTGCAAATGACCGACAAATACAGACAGTGATACAGGAGGAGAGGACC
>NW_027322894.1:0-1580 GCF_032062135.1 Pyxicephalus adspersus | reverse complement strand
AAACTTGCATTAATCCCATACCGGTATGATACTAATGAGTGATTTACCTTTTTTGGGCTCCACAGATACTTTTTCTGCTTTCTTTTCTGGTGCCACTGCATAGTAAAATAAAGTAATATAGTTCCAAATATATTTCTGCATTTGCCCCACTTACTGCAGATACTGTGCACCAGTCACATGCACAATATTATGACAATTACCTTGCAAACCTACGTATAGAAATAATTTACCTTTTTTGGGTTCCATCAATACCTTTTCCAGTTTCTTCTCATGTGCCTCTGCGCAGTAAAAAAATTGTTGAGAATTCAAAACGTATTTCCACATTTATTCTACTAACAATAAAGTCTCCTTCTTTTTTTCACAAGCTACAAGTGCTTTGATTTATTTACCTTTTTGGGGTTTTGCAGGTTCCCTTTCAAGTTTTTTCTCAGGTGCCTCTGTATAGTAAATAAAGGTGTGATATTTTAAAATATCTTTCCACATTTACTGCAATCATATAATAACCAACCTTTACCAGTCTATAAGTGATTTACCTTTTTTGGGTTCGGCAGAAATCTTTTCTGGTTTTTTCTCTGGTGCCTCTGTATAGTAAAACAAGGATGTCATAATTTAAAAGAAGCTTCTACACCTACTCCACTCACAATTGTAACCTCTTCACAGTTTATTGGTACAATACTAATAGGTGCATTACCTTTTTTGGGTCCTGCAGACACCTTTTCTATTTTTTTCTCCGGTGCCTCTGTAAAGTAAAATAATATGTTCAAAATATCTTTCCACATTTATAGCACTTACATTATAGCCCCTTTTAACTTGAGTAGTTATGTCTATTAGTGCTTTACCTTTTTTGAGTTCCACAGGTACCGTTTCTAGTTTCTTCTCTGATGCCTCTGCATAGTAATATGAAATGTTGAAATATCTTTCCACATTTGTTACATTGTAACCACTTTCAACCAAACAATGCTTGTAAGTCTAGGAGTGATTTACCTTTTCTGGGCTCTGCAGATTCCCTTTCTAGTTTTTTCTCAGGTACCTCTGCATAGTAAAATAAGGTGGGATATTTTAAAGTATCTTTCCACATTTACTGCGTTTATAATATTACCAACCTTTACAAGTCTATAGATGTTTTACCTTTTTTGGGTTCTGCCGATAACTTTTCCAGTTTCTTCTCTGGCGCTTCTGTATAGTAAAGCAAGGTGTAATAACTTATTAAAATATTTTTACACCAACCCTACTAGCCACTCAAACTACCTTCACATCTTACCAGTACAATACTAATGAGTGATTTACCTTTTTTGGGTTCTTCAGGTACTTTTTCTAGTTTCTTCTCTGGCACCTCTGCATAGTAGCAGATTATAAAGTTATAATAAAATATTATATAGTTTTATTAAAATACATTTTTTTAGGCTAAATTATATTCAAGGTAAATTAAAAAACATTACTGACATGCTGGGTAAAGAAAGGGGGGGGGGGGGGGGGATTAGGGTTGACACTAAACAGAGCACTTCTAATTTTTTTATAAACAAAGGCAATATAGGAAGTGACACTGTTGTGGTTAGTCCATAGAATTAGTTACGTGCAAC
>NW_027322893.1:0-1580 GCF_032062135.1 Pyxicephalus adspersus | reverse complement strand
CTTTAAAGAATCAGACTATTTACAAAATGGTAATCAGCCACTTTCTACTTTGATACTCTCAACACAATTCAATGTGTTTTGTATGTAGTCTTCTGCAAGGATTAGGAGGGATTACATTTGTAGTTCTGTTTCGGCATGATTGGTGCATTAGTGATTCTGTTTAACCCTGAGATGGAACACATGTTAGCTCTGTACCAGAGGGAACCCACCTGGCGGTATGAATAATAAGGATTTTTAAATGTAAAAGCGGTACACTTAAAAATCCTCATTATTTTAAATTTCCTATCCCGGCCAGCCTACCATCTTCTCAGTCTCGCCTCTCAGCCAGGCACTTGCGAACAGATGCCCGGTTTCTGTGTAGCCTGGCGATGTGGGCATTGCCAGGGGAAGCAGATTCCAGGCTTTGCTGGAGAACATCGCAGACATCGCTGTAGGACCCCGCGGGCACAGCTGGAGAATGCTGCTGGAATATGGGAACCAGGTAGACTTTTAATCTTTCTGGAAATTCCACCCCGAGTGTGGCTCAGGTTACTGCTTTTGGTATTGAAAATCCACCCCGAGCCACACCCGGGAATACCACCAGGGAGGTTAAACCAGCCTTTCGCATCCCTTTTAATCAAGGGTAAACCCTTGAAATAACTTTCAGGTCTTCAGGACCTATATCCACAGCTCACAGTACATTAGTGTGGTGATTAGGGAAGAGTGAGATAGCCTCTGGCATTCTGGTGAAAATTTCCTTGAACTTCCAATGGGTCTGTGAAATTTCGGCGAACCGATTTCGCTAAACCATCGGAAGATCGAGGAGATCAATATGATCCCCAGCACTATAGGTTACCTCTAGTGCCCCAGGATCACAGTGGAACTGCAGATCAACTCTTAATTGTGTTTCTCCATTAAGAGTTCATCTTCAGTTCCCACGGTCACCGGGCTGATAAGTACAGCCCAGTGACCGTGGGAACTGAACTGCAGATGAACTCTCAATGGAGAAACTGCATTTTGCTTGCAGTCACAGCTGATAGGAGGCTCTCGTGTGCCTCCTCCAATCAGCTTTGACTGCAAAGTTTCCACGGTCACCGGGCTGTAATTATCATCCCGGTGACTGTGGGAACTGAACTGCAGATGAACTCTCAATGGAGACACTGCATTGAGAGTTCATCTGCAGTTCCACTGCGATCCCTGGGCACTAAAGATTAATTAACCTCTAGTGCCCCAGGATCGCAGTGAATTCTCAGGGCTGCAATGATTCATGCAGCCCTGGGAATCCTCCTGTCTGCAATCCCTGGGCACTAGAGGTTAATTAATCTCTAGTGTCCCGGAATCGCAGTGGATTCTCAGGGATGCATTCGTTCATGCAGCCCTGGGAATCCTGTGTGCGATTCCCGGCACTAGAGGTTAAATGGGGACAAGTCTCCCCATTCAAAACCTCTAGTGCTCTCTGATTGGCTGAGGTTCCTCTGAGGAGGAGCACTAGGGGTTTTGAATGGGGAGATGTTTCCCCATTCAACCTCTAGTGCCAGGGATCGTACACTGAGCTGATCAATGAATGCAGCAGGCGCTTTTTTAAATTCGAGCTCGATCGG
>NW_027322892.1:0-1580 GCF_032062135.1 Pyxicephalus adspersus | reverse complement strand
AAACAGTCTGTATGTGTTCCCCCAAACTCTCCTGCCAAAGATTAGTGCTGATTCCTTCTACACTGACAACATTTGAGCACTTCATTGCATAGATGCAGCGTCAGGCTCTGTAGAGTTGAATAGGAGAAGCAAGTTTTCTGTTTTTTATTCCCTGGGTTTTTCAGTTGCAATCAATGTCTCCATTTTATCAAATAATGCATGTGCTAGAATAGATAGAGGGACTGTGCAAATGTCTGCACAAAACAACCGCATTGGTCACCTAAGACCTTTTTTTCTTGACAGACTAACAGCTCTGAATAATAATAATAATATAGCTGCCATCATAAATAATACAAAGAGAAATAAAAGATTTCGCAACAACTTTTTTTCTGCTTTTTCTTTTAATGGGATGTCACTATCAGAAACTGCAAGACTACTGCTAATTAGTTATTGAAAAGCAGGGAACAAAGGACTGTAGTTTAGAATTGCTTAATGAGAGGGGTATCTGTAATCTATATAGACATGAACTTATTTAGCATATTTAGTTATCATGAAAGTGTCTAATAGTAGAGGTATTAATTACAGGGATTGAATGATATCACAAAGGATGGAATAGGAGTCTTTGTTTTACAAGTTCAAGAGAAATGCCCTGTCTCAGCACCTTAAAAGATTATTATAATTTATCACACGTTAAAAATGTTGGAAGTCTGAGAAATGAACACCTTTTGCATTACTGTTTCTTGCAATGAAGTTTAATTACACTAATTTATTTAGTTTTTTTGTTTTGTTTTTTTGTAACTGTACAAAATTTGTCCTAAAAACCCCTTTTTGAAATGTAATTTGTTTCTATAGGTTAAGAGGTGGTAAGGAGGTATTTTTACTAAAGTCTGTCTTGCGAACATGAACTATTTTTAATAACTCATTAAACTCCAGTATTTCGTTTCAGAATTTCTGAAGGATGTAAAATTGTTAGGAATATAAATTATACAAAGTAAAACACCACTATAATATATAGCAGTTTATAGGAAAATATATTTCTCTAGTACTAAAAAATATTTACATTTGTTCAGAATTACCTGAGAAAAAAATCTTATGCCTCTTTTTCTATTTGTAGCCTTCTGAGTTAAATTTCAAGGTAACCTTTTTGCACAGGCTAACATTAATAATAACAGCAATCTTCTATGAAAATCCAACCAATTCAAGTTCATGCCTTGGAGTAGCAAGGAAAAGTACAGCTGAGGGGGAGTGCTAGAAATGCCAGACCCGGCCAATGCGGAGCTATATCCTAATGAGTGGCCCGCCACTAAAACTCTCTCTTCATTGAATGAGCGCTGCTACAAAAATTTGCATTATTTGCGTCTATAAAACAGCCACGCATAGGCAGAGAGGGCGCTGGTCTATAGATGGGAGTGATGCCGGTAATTGTATTAGCGGCGCTATTTCAATGCAGTGGCAGGCCATCTGCAGTTCATACTTAGGATTCCTTTGGGAGCCAAAAAAAAGGCTGTTGGGGGCCAGAGTTTGACATCCCTGCTCCAGGCCATTGTTTCTCAACCAGGTTTCTTCCAGAGGTTGCTAGGGGTTCTTTGAGCTATGAGCTG
>NW_027322891.1:0-1581 GCF_032062135.1 Pyxicephalus adspersus | reverse complement strand
TGTAATAGGCCTTTACCTGCGGGTACATCCATAAAAACTATGTTAACACAGACAACATGTTTTGTTTGCAATATTTATTGAGAGTAATGCTACTTACTGTAGAACAACTTACTAACATTATATCCAGTCACAAACATGCCAAAAAAAAAAAGATATATTAAAAGATATAAAAGATATATAATATATTTCAGCTGTCCACTTGGTGAGCAGGATAAATCTTGGGCTCCACATGTCATCTGTAGCAGTTGTTTCAACGGACTGTGTGACTGGCTAAATCGGTGTAAATCAGCCATGCCATTTGCAATCCTGATGGTGTGGAGAGAACCATGAGACCATCTAATCGACTGCTATTTTTGCTGCATCAATAACCTGGATTTTCAGGTAAAACTAAGCACAAAATTGTATATCCTAGCCTCGATTCTGCAATTAGGCCTGTTCCTCATAATGATTCATTGCCAGTTCTGGTACCGCCACATAATGGACTTGCTTCTGTAGAAGGTAATGAGGAATGCACAGGAGCTGCAGCCAGTTACAACCCCGAATCATCTGTTCCCGACTACCTGGCTGATGAAGATTCAGAACCAGGAACCTTTACACAAGCAGAGCTGATTGAGCTCGTTTGTGATCTAAATATCTCCAAAGACAAAGCAGAACTTCTTGCTTCAAGGCTTAAACAGAAGCACTTGCTTGCAAAGGGTGTATCTGTAACTCACTACAGAAACGAAATCATAACTTTGACAACGTTCTTCACTGGTTATGGCTCACTCTGCTACTGCCAATATATATACATGCACTCTTTAACAGTTGATCAAGAGCATGTTCTATCTGAATGGCGTATCTTCATTGATTCCTCAAAAAGAAGCTTGAAAGCAGTCCTACTGCATAATGGCAACTCCAAACCAAGTTTACCGATTGCCCATTCCGTTTAACTAAAGGAATCCTATGACAACATGAAGTTACTACTTGAAGCAATCCAGTATAAAACACACCGGTAGAACATATGTGGGGATCTAAAGGCCATTGGCTTGCTGATGGGAATGCGAGGAGGATTCACAAAATATAGCTGTTTTCTATGACTGTGGGACAGCCGATCTACGGGAGACCATTAAGTCAAGCTTGATTGGCTACCAAGAGATACCTATAAGCCCGGAACAAGCAGTGTCAAGTTTATGCCTCTGGTTGATCCGCATAAAATATTTCTGCCACCTCTCCATATTAAGTTAGGCTTGATGAAAAATCTTGTAAAGGCTATGGGTAAATCAAACTCCAAGGGTTTTCAGTACCTTGTTGAGAAGTTTCCAAACGTAAGCACTGCAAAAATGAAGGAAGGGATATTTATAGGGCCACAGATCAAGTCTGTTTTGCATGATGATGTTTTCAAACAATTTCTCCCAGCAGCTGAGCTAGAAGCTTGGGATACATTGAAATGGTTGTGTGAAAATTTCCTGGGCAACCATAAGTCTCCTGCATACAAGGAAGGAGTTCAGAATCTGCTTGATTCATACCAGAAACTGGGTTGTCGTCATAAAAATACATTTCATGCACCTACATCTAGAATTCTTCCAAGAAAATCTTGGCATG
>NW_027322890.1:0-1582 GCF_032062135.1 Pyxicephalus adspersus | reverse complement strand
TATTCATATTATCTACTAGAACCCCTGTTCGGACATATTTCTGTAAGTTACAGGTCTACAATTTAAAAAAAAATTTCATGAAAAACAGTGGATCACTTTTGGTACAGAAATCTAGACCTCAGTGTAACGCTTAGGTGGTTAATTTAGATGGCCAAAGAAAAATGCACAGTCCACAGATAAATTGTAACTCCAGATAAAACTTTTTTTTTATCCTACTGACTACACAGAGAGCGTAATATGATCACTGCAATAAAAATGTGACCAAGGATCTAACACTTTACATCTGTGTCCAATACAATAATAAATAGAAGTTTTGACAGTAACTTCTATATTCTTCCAAAGTAGTGTTGTATTTTACCTAAATGTTGTTGCTGCCATTTTTGCTGGATAACAAACAAATCAACACATTGAACATGTAATATACAAATTAGGTACAAGTATCTGTAGGCCCTTTATAAAACAATATAATGGTGTTTGTAGTTAATTAGTAATCAGTTAATTAAATAAATTATTTTCTTTTTATCCCGCAAAAGTTGCTGTGAGAAAAACAAACATGCCCCGCAGCTACTACTCCCGACTGAGCGGAAGCTGGATGGGGCAGAGGGGGGCGTTTCACTGAAAATGTTTGAAAATGTTTAAGCATTTACTGTGCATGCAAAGAAAAGGTAAAAGTAAATAATATGTTAAGACAAACATCTGGCCTATTTGCATTTATTAAAATATTGTTAACTTAAGAGCAAACCTACAGTCACTATCTCCTATGTAACCCGGGGACTACCTGTACACACACATAAAATTAGAGAAATAAAAAAGAAACAAATGCACTGAATACTATTCATTGCTTACAAGTTTTGGATACACCATATTGGAAATGGTGCATTTTTCTTTAAATATCAGAATTACTTCTCAGTAAGAGGTTGATCTCCAGATTTCCTCTGACTCTCCCCAAATCCACACCCAACCAGCTCATCTCCGGCATTAAAAAATAAACCTAAATCTTTTTGGAAGTGCAGCAAGTTCACAACTTTTGCTTTAAGGAATAAATAGTAACAGTTGTAGAACATACACGTTGGGTCAGTTACTTTTAAAGTATTAAAGCCAGACAACTAACATGTGTATTTCCTTGTTAATGTTTCACTTTTAATTTTTACTGAAATGAGCCCTACCCTTGGATGTGCATCTGTCACTATATTTTTCCACACCTTCCTTACAGACATTGCTGATGAATTAAAAGTAAACTTTACCTAGATCTTTTTTCTGCCTTAAGCCTCAAGGGAAGGAATAGAGAACTGAATATAGATAAATGACTGACCACCATCTGATGAGATTAAGCAGATTTCCTAAATTATGCATTAAAATGTGTATGTCATTTTCATTTATATGCATTTTCAATGCTTTTATTAATAATGCATCTATATGTCATGATATATACTAATTATGCACACAAATTCAAAATGAACATGAATGTAACAAAATATTTGATCTATTTTATAGACTGTTAAGCTGCGTACACACTTGCAATTTTTGTCGTTGGAAAGGATCTTTCACGATCCTTTCCAACGACAAGGGAGTGCACGATGCA
>NW_027322889.1:0-1582 GCF_032062135.1 Pyxicephalus adspersus | reverse complement strand
AAGAAGAATCAGGCCACGTGTGTTTTCCTGAATTTACTGGAAAAAAGGATTTAATGGTCTCGGGGGAATAGTAAGTGTGGAGTTGAAGATTTGCAGCTTTTTATTTGTGATCCAGCAGGATTTGTAAGGAATTGGTGGGCCAGGAATTGGAGGTGGCTCAGAAGCATCTGGTGGATGATATTAAAAAGGGGGCATGTCACTCTATACAAGGAAAGCCTATATAAAATTTTGCTCAGGTGGTACCACACACCGGCAGTTTTATCCCGGCTGTTTCCTAACGTGGACCCCATGTGCTGGAGATGTGGAAAACATAGAGGCACGATAGAACACATATTTTGGTTCTGCCCCCTTATCCAGACGTATTGGTTACGGGTTAATGATTTATTATCGACTGTGGTCCAGCAGTCCGTTCCTCTAGACCTTATATCCCACCTCCTAGGTCAGCCTCTTATTACATTGCCAACCATTTCTCGCAAGTTAGCATCTCATATTCTGGTTGCTGCACGAACACTAATACCCTCCAGATGGAAGGCGACTACGCCCCCTTCCATGGAAGATCTTTATACACGGATCCAAGAAATCCGCTTAATGGAATACCTTACGGCGCTCATTAGAAATACAGTGGATAAGTTTGATTTGATATGGGGAGCCTGGGATCATTACTATGCTAATGTGTCTGGTTGACCCACTGATTTCTCCTCCTGTTTTCCAATGTCACAATGCCTTTTCCTTGTTCCTCTACCTCTAGTTTTGTTTTACAAACTCTATGTCATGGGATATGTTTGAAACTGTTCTCCATATCTTTGCAAACTTATTGTGTATTGTTATGGATTATGATTGGTATTTCCCTCTTGTGTATTCCCTTTTCCCTTCTGTACCCTTTTAAAAAAAAATTTTTTTTCAATAAAAATACAATTTCAAAAAAAAAAAAAAAAAAGGGGGCATGTCTTTGAGACTACGGGAGTTGGAGTTGGCCTAACATAGAAAAGGCGATGTGAAGCCTCGGAGCTTGGAAGTCTCCCAAAGTTTGGGTCTACCAATACCTCTGAGGACAGTGTCAGAGAGAACCAGGAGACATGAACTTATGTTATTTTTTTGATGGGCTGTGATGTCACTGATCCTTTATGAGGGAAAACATTAGTTGACTATTTTGTGTTCTAGTGGGAAGGGCATATTGAAATCTAAACTGGCGTCTGGAAAACCTCTATGCAAGCAATGCGTTTGGAGCTAATCCCTCTCTTGCCATTGGCTGGTCTCTGATTAATTCCATTAGCAAATTATGGTTAATTGGATTTCTTTTCTTTTTGGTCAGGACATGTGATTTATGACTTGTACAGGCCTATTCCAGTATCATGTGATAAAAAAATGGGGACAATATAGTGTAAGCTCCGTACGGGCTGATATGTATTGTTCCTATTCATTCTTTAGGAATGTATACCAATATTATTTAGCAGAATTACTTTCCAGTAACAATTCCTTGGCCAGTCTAGTTCTAAATTTAAAAAATGGTTTAATTTTATCTCCAGGGTGTACAGAAATACTCTGCAGGATGATTGCCTTTATTATAAAAGCAATGTTGGTT
>NW_027322888.1:0-1583 GCF_032062135.1 Pyxicephalus adspersus | reverse complement strand
ACGAGAAAAAGAAGGACTGAAAAAATAAACTTACTTGTGGAACAAAATACCAACAGGAGCAGTCCCAGGGGAAGAGCAAAACGATAAACTGCACTGCTGTTCATGGCTCCTAAACCAAGGAAATAACAATATAGTAAATGTCACAGTGTAGACAACATAAATTCATTGACATGCTGCAACAAAAGCAATGAAAATTTAAATGGGTCCCTCAAATATTTTTTGTGAAAACTGTACACTTTAAAGCCGAGATAGTACTTTGTGCAACCTTATTTTTACATTCTATTTTATTAATAATGGTAAACCTATTCAACAACTGTACCTTTTGTACAATTGTCCTTTTAATACTCTCCATCTGTTCCCCAGTTTAACACTTATGGTTTAAAGCTGTAGATTCGTGCTGCAGCCCCATTTTCTCCTATAGGGAAAGATTTACTGTGCAGGTTTGATGCTACCGTAAACACGGCTTGCCATAGGAATTAAAGGGGCAAATATGCAGCAAGAGTACCAGGTGGCTCCTACCTCCATCTCTCTTACAGGCAACTGGAAAATCCAAGACATAAAAATCCACCTATTAAAAGCTCAGTTTTATGCAAAATCACCATTTGTCTGCAATTCAAGCCACCTGTGGTGTACATTGTACAACCTAGCCAGGGAAAATCATGATTACACTAAACAACCCTTTCCACTGCCTACATGACTAAGATTTTATCAGCTTCTTAACAAGTTCAAATGCAAACTATCCAACACAGGAAGAATCATCTCTTGCTAGTTTATTTGAAGTCTTTGTAAATTAATTACAATATTTGACCTATGACTGACATTTACACATCACATGAGTCAGAGGGGCACAACACATCAGCCTACTCCTTCCGGTCAAGAATCAAAATTCACCCAAGTACAGTCACTGCCAAGGATGGAGCACAGCAATCTGCAATATTGGTTTGTTGGTCCCAGACAGCCTGGGCTGGTCCCTGACATCCTGGGCGGGTCCCTGCCTGGACGGGTCCCAGGAGGATCGTCTCCTGAGTTTGCTATACTGGCAGAGGATTGGAAAGAGTAAACTAATACAGCTACCACATCAATGGTCTGCAACGCATATTACACACTTACTTGCACTTTTAGTCTAGCAGCTAAAACTGCATTGTTTACTGATCCTGGGTGCCAAGCAGTTGCCAATAAGCACCTGGGAGCAGCGATAGGTGGTCACTGCCAAGTATTTATAGGCAAGTGTAGGTGGTGCAGTTTTTTTATCTTCCATAGGAAGGATGGATCATGTTTTTGGATGCTGCATGTAATATCTGAAAAACTACATGCCAAGGCTGCCCAAGCAAATAGTGACCCATTCAAAAAAACACTAAACTAATCTAAAAGACTTGATCAGTAAGGAAATAGTGCAATAAGGAGGCACAAAGTGCAACAGCAGCGAACAGACAAAGTAATAAGGAAAGAAATAAGGAACTAAAGAAGCCCACTTACACAATGTGCCAAAAACAATGCAGCACATTTTTACAGTAATATATAGAGTGAACAGGCCCTAAAGGATAGCTACACTTCAAAAAATAGAAAACCCTTAAAAGCATCTT
>NW_027322887.1:0-1583 GCF_032062135.1 Pyxicephalus adspersus | reverse complement strand
GGTCAGTAAAATCGTGCACGCACCACCTTATAGGATTGGCGCCTGAAACACCAGAGACTGAGATTAGACCTGCAGTAGTTAGTAAGTTAGGGTCTATGTGTGTGGCAGGTCATAAGAACTAATTTTGAAATAGGGTGCTGTGCTGTCCTCTGGGACGAGTGTATGTAATGTATTTTCTTTGTGTTATTGTTTGGAATTTTGTTTATTGTGATATTACGCAGTAAAGTACATTCTGTTTTATATAAACTGGTGTCAGTGCTGATTTTCCTGTTTGTGACTTCGCTGTATCCTAGAAAGCCCCCGGTACACGGCTTACAGGCCTATGGGACTTATCATCAATACACTGTTGAGCAGAGATGGTATTGTCAGAAAGATGGAAGTGTGAGTTGTCAAGCAAGGGAATGCTAAAGTTTTTTTAAGACCAGTTTTGGATATTATCATTCTTCTTTCAGGAAACACATAAATAGAACTGTAATTCCATGATTGTTGTTTTCTCTACATGGCCAAAGTTAAAAATGTAGTGTCAAAATGGTATTTTTCCCAGGAAAGGGAGTGTTCTGCCCATATAACATATGGTCATTTATTATTATTGTATTGTATTTTACTGTGGCAATCTACTTGTCATTTCTATTATATCATGTATATTGTAGTCTCTAGGGGGTTATGTAATCCAGAGTAACCAAGAAGTAACCTTTGACTCTGGAAGACTTCTTGCGGCCATTTTGATAGCAGTTAGTGGAAATAATTAAATATTTATTTATATAAAGCACTGCACTGAATCACTAAATCACTGACACTGCACAAACACGCGTATCTGGGCTCAGATTGGCACCTACGCACACATGGAATGGCAGCTTATGACCTCTGCCAGCATTCCTGTAGTAACTCAAGACTTTGGTTGTAAGTTAAAACTAACATTTTGGTCATAACTCAAGTTGTTCATATGTCAGGCCGCTCATAACCCAAGGGTCCACTGTATAATACTATAAATCATTTTCCTGCTATTATTTTGGTTTCTTATCCCTCAAAGTAATTTTAGATCTTAATATAATACATTTTGGGACTTTATTGGTACATATTCATAAACGACATATATAAAAATAATTTGTAATTTTAATAAATCACACTTAAGTTTATATTTGGTTTAAATACATTAATTCAATGCCAAAATGCTTTAGATTGAGTGAAAAAAAATGACAATTGTCACCATAAAAGGAAGCAATAGAACCTATTTGAATAGGGACTCCTGTTCCTGGAAGAAAAATGAATTTCCTTTCAATGGAAATAGCTAGAGATAGAGCTCCCTGTGCTAGGGAAAGTGATTTGGACTTGAAAAGTAACAGCGGCACCATGGAAAGGGATTTTCCTTTGAACCAGAAATAAAACTGGTGACCTTGAGGCCTAGTCAGATGAATTAAAGGCACGGAAGTAGGTTGGGTAGTAGACTGTAGAAAAAAAAATTTTGACCATCATGTTTGTTGGGTATGACTATAGTTCATTTATTTTTTTTCAAAACTTCCAACCTCAAGTTGTAATAAAAAAGTGATAAAGATTTTTTTTTTACTTTTCCTTTATTACTTGAT
>NW_027322886.1:0-1584 GCF_032062135.1 Pyxicephalus adspersus | reverse complement strand
GTGGCCTAGGAATGGTCACTCCAACAATATTATTTCCTCTGTAAATCTGTTTATACAATAAAAAGAATAACTTTTTTCTTTTTTTATTCCCATTGATTTTGGATCATTAACATTTTTTTTAATTTTAAATTCACTTAGTATAGGTTAGGTTATAATAAAATGGGTGAATTTTTATTTAATTGTTATTTTGGTCATTTATTACTCTTTAGCACATATAATATTCTTTATTTTTTGATTGTGTGTATAACACAAATATATAAACAAAAACCACAAATTTATTACAATATTTGAAAACCATCTGGTAAAAATGGTATATATTACCATTATGTACAACATCCTGTGACAAATTATGAGGCAAGTATATTGCTCAACACATCATGACATGACATCTAAGTGTTCCACAGCCCAACAATTTTATTATGCCTCTATATGTGTTTTACTAGTGAGCTTCTACAAAACAAACATAAATGAGTTAATAAAGTATATTTATGTAAGCCCATATTCAGTGTGACCATATTGTCATGTATTATTGCAGGATATAAAAGCGCAAAGAAACATAGTCAAGCATAACATGTTTGTTTTTAATACTTATTGTTATTACTAAACAGGATTTATATAGGGCCAATATATTACGCAGTGCTAGCGCTGTGCATTAATAGGGTTTGCAAATGAGGAGGAGAGGACCCTGCCCTGAAGAGCTTACAATCTAGGAGATGGGGGAAGTAACACAATAGGAGGGGAGATATATAGTGGTGGGAAGTAGTGAGGGTTTCAAAAGACAGAAGACAGACAAAGAAGATGGGTAGGCAAGTTTAAAAAAAATGGGTTTTGAGTGTTCTTTAAAATTAGCAGAAAGTAGAAGAAAGCTGAATCGGATAAGGAAGACCATACCAGAGAATCAGTGCAACTCTAGAAAAGTCTTGGAGCCATGCGTGTGAAGAAGTTATGAGTGAGGAAGTCATTAGTAGGCAATTGAAGGATCAAAGAGAGAGGCAAGGGGGGTATTTTCTACCAGGTCAGAAAAGTAAGTGGGGTAAATGAGAGGCCATTTGGGATCATCCTTAATTCTTAATGGTATATTTGCTAACCCATATGGGATTTTGTCAGTTCCATATGTTTTACATAGGTCACTTTGTTCGCCTTTATAAAACCTCTTCCAACCCTCATGCCTGATTAATTTAGCCTTTCTCTAGGTAATTTGAGGGATGTTACCAGAATATAAGGAATATGTGGATAAATTAGGATTACAATGGAATAAAGAAGAACAAGAAATGTATAAGGGATTAAGGTGAATTCATGTAAAATGTAGTTTTTTTCTGTAGCAAAAATGAAAAAACAATTACTTGGAAATATAAGGACCCTTTCAATAATTTCCTGAAGTAGAAGATAATTGGAGAAATAATTAAACTAAATTTAATTTAGCACATTTAATTATACAAGGGTAAGTAAATACTCCTAAAGAAAATGATGGGCAATCCTCCAATACATGGTCAAAACAAAATTATTGATTACATTGATTTATTAAATTGTTACAGATTCTTCCTTGCTTTCAACAAAATCAAAATGCACAGAGTTACAAGAAAG
>NW_027322885.1:0-1584 GCF_032062135.1 Pyxicephalus adspersus | reverse complement strand
TTAGGAGTGTCATACAGATTTGAACATGATTTACATGGTTATTACATGCTTGGAGCACCCATGTTACACTTCAGCCTATTCCCCATGTTTCCCCTGGAGGTTTTGCAACTTTTACCTATGTTTTGCCTGATGCTACACTCCCTAACATTTGCTTTTAGGATGTCTTTGTCTAGAAAACTGACCACACAGGGACTCAAAGGGAATATTGACTTGGTGCAAGGCCTGGAAAATAGGGAGGTTGTGGTAGTGATTTCAGTTTTGTAGCCGAACATGGTCATACAACAGTAACCCTTTTCAAGACCTTTTCTCTGTGACACTTCCTCCTTTTCCACTCTGTTGAACTTCCACCTTTTGTCTTTCCAGAACACTTTCCCAGGAGTATTTTTGGGGTGTAGGGCTTCCTATGGGTTTGGTTTCTGATGTATAATGAAATGAAACCATAATTAATGACCAGTCAGAAAAATTAAGTTTTCTGTGTATTTTGTTTTAAAAGCTTACAATACTTCTGGTACTCCTACACTCTTGTGCCATTTCACATGGCATCTGGTGTGCATGAACATTTAACACATTTAGCTCTCCCAAAGATTGATCTCCACAGACTATGCAGACCTTTCTGCAAAGATGGCAGCAGTGCCTTGCACCCAACGGTTACTATTTCTGTGACACATAAAAGAAGCCCCTATAAAAGTGCGCAGCCACCCAAAACATTAGTGTCTAATATAATATGCAGGTTGCTGCAGAGATGGCAACGGCCTGCAGGGGGAATATATGGAACAGGCTCACATGTAAACTGTTCTCCATGAATCAATGGCCACATAATTCATGTAAATCAAAATAATTTCTGTTTGGCACATGTACATGCACAATTAGCAAGATGGCAAATAGCTTTTACAATGATTTTTTCAGATGAACTGCTTCTTCCGGGGGGGGGGGGGGGGGGGGGGGGGGAGTTAGAAGAAAGGCAAGGGATATGTGTATACAGTGATTAGCAGCAGCTAAACTGTATTAGGAGCATACCAATGCCTCCCTATTTAATGTACAGCGCTGCGTAATATGTTGGCGCTATATAAATCCTGTTTATTAATAATAATAATAATAATAATAATAGGGTACCCAGATTGTAGACAGAGGGTATTTCAGTAGGGCCGATCAATACACCAAGGAAGCCCTTGATTGACTGGGGTTCCCAAAAATTGGATACTCCTCCACAGGTGAAGACTAACTTCAGACTTTTCATTTTACGTGGCCAGGACTGGAATCCAGTTTGAGAAGTTTGGTGTGGTGGTTATTTAGTCTGGGAAAGCTCACACTACTTGTGTCCTGAAAGATGGGCATTGTAGATATGAACATTTACTCATTTTGTCTAGGGTTACATATAAAAGTTGTTACTTTAGTAAAATCTTTTAAATATTGAAAAAGCAGTAATTATTTTGAGTAAGTTTTACTTTATTTGTACAAAAATGTTCTTGTTTTACAAAAAAAAGGGGCATAGAATTTTTCAATGGACAGACTTTCTTCTTGTTTCATATCAGACGTCCACCTGCAAAGAGGACAAACTTTATCAAGCATGGAATTCTGGCCCCA
>NW_027322884.1:0-1584 GCF_032062135.1 Pyxicephalus adspersus | reverse complement strand
GGATTGGGAGTGAATTTTCAAAGTGTCAACTTTAAAATGAATATTGTATTAGCCCTGCAAATTCACAGATAACATATCAAGCAAATATTTCAGGCACACCCTTGTTTGTTAAAGGGCTGGTCCTTTCCCTACATAACGCCCATGATAAATATCTGCCAAAATGGGTTTTTAAACGTAATTTAAATAACCACGGCTTGAAAGTTATACCAAAGCAATGATCCCTGATCTATTGCAATAGTTTTACAGTATGTGCAAAGAATTTGGTGCGACCTAACCTTCCATGCCCAGCGTGAAAATGTATATGAAGCACATTTTATAGTTTCCATGATCTAAACATCAGATATCCACATTTACTAATAGATACTGTTTCTGCACTGCTATCAATGCAAAAAGGAGAATTTACATTACATAATATCAATAAATTAAAGAATCCCGCTCCAAATGTAATAAAAGCATTTTATAAATCTTGATAATCAATAACAAAACTACATAAAATATAAAGCAGTGACAAGTCAATCTGCTACATAAATAAACTTTGCTAAATACATGATATCTGTGAATATAAACCTTTACACATAAAAAATGCATTACAATTTTCATGGACTTATGCAGAACCAAAGGATGCTCTCCCAAAAACAGGTCACAAAGGACTATATAACAATATAATAAATCTAAAATATTCATATATACCATAGATACAGTGACCTAGGTCCATTTATGCCAGAACAACCCAAAAATAGTATATGCTACTAACCACAATATGCACCTAGTAATAGCCTTTTGTGATATATTTTTGATGATTTTTTCATTTACAGAACGTCATTCTTTGTCTGTTAGACAGCTTGTAACAGGGACAAGAAATGGGGAAAGTGATTGTTACAGAAATAAATGTTAACCTGAGACATGTTCTAAACATTGTTTAATTTAGGGGATGAAAGTTTTATTGTCTAAATCTGGAGTCCGGATTTCCTATAGTTCTCTGCTCCAACAAAAAAACTAGGGGAAATTTCCCAATGAGTACTGCTTATGGAAAATACAATACTAAGAATTATTATAGTGAATACAGAATCTTTTGAATAACATCCATGAGTGTGCACTGGTATGGTCTATCTCAATAAATGGGGGAAGATTTATGGGCAAAAATAACTACCTTCCTGCCCTCCTCTTACCCATTCTATAGTTTTTTTCCTTACTTTGTAAATGAAAAAATACTGACCTAAATCTACTGTGCAGATACCTTGGCTGTGCTGACTATGCTAATGCAATGTTGTAGATATACCTACCTGTCCCCATCTGATGTCACTGGTGCAGTTGCCTCTTCTGCATCCCAAGAGGATGCCACAGCTGGGTGGACAAATGAAAGTATCTACATCACACAAACATAGATACCACAAAGACCCCAACTTTTGTACACAAAAAATGAGAGAAGACTCAGGACTGAATGGGTAGTTGAGTAAAAAAAGGACATTTAAGCTACGTACACACTTCCAATAATTATCGTTGGTAAACGAACGACGAACGATCCTGCACGATATCTGCGAACGATCGTATAGCACCGATCCTGTACATGCAGATAACGACACG
>NW_027322883.1:0-1584 GCF_032062135.1 Pyxicephalus adspersus | reverse complement strand
TGGTTACTTTTTTACGAACGATTTTTTGCCCAATCGATCGTTCGTCGTTCGATTGGAACGATAAAAATTGGAAGTGTGTACGCACCTTTAGTTTCCATATCTCACCGATAAGGATCTGAGGGTATTTTACCTCCACCCCCTCCTTTGTGAACAGTATTTGTGCTTTCATTTGGGTAAGTAAATCTTTTTCTAGCAAATTGCAGGGAACAGAATCACTTAGAATTAAAGAGGCTTCAGTTTGAAAGGGGCCAATTCGAATTTTAGTGGGAGTGGTTTCTAATAGGAGGTAAGGAACACCTCCTAATTTAACTCCTTTAATTACATTTTGAATGGGAATATTCACTTCCTTTTTTTCACTACACTTTCCTTCCTTCCAATTTTAAAATAGATCAGCTGCCCAGCTGTCTACTAAGCACTGATTATTAATAAAATAATTTCCACATAAGCACTCCCCTTCCTATGTGCTAAAATAATAGGCAACATCGGGAGTTCTTCCTGTCATTGGGGGTTCTCATTGGATACCCTGTCAATCTGATGTGGATAGTGCTGTTTTGAGCATCGCAATCCCTTGCAAAGTTGCCCGATTTTTCTCATTTATAACAAGTAAATTTCTCCTGTGGTTTAAGACCATTTTCACCAAGGAATTGTTTATTTTTACTACTTCCTGTCTGTCCCTATATAATACAGATCCTTTGAGGTTTTTCTAGCTTCTAAGTCTGCTATGTTTCTCTCAATGGCAGTTGCCAATGACAGCAAAGAAGAGATATGATTGCAAATCCTGATTGGAGAGACAAACCTCAGTTTCCCTCTGATTTTACCTCTGAATCTTGTAATGAAGTTATGTAACAATACTGGCTTCAGGTCATCACTAGTGATGCACCCACCAGCAGATTCTACAGCTATTTTGAAATTGTTAAAATATGACATACAGTTCTCAGTTGGTACTTGGTTCACCCCACCCCTTAGACCATGGTTGAGGTGTTTTAATTTGTTTTAATTTGATTTACCAAGGATTGTGTCCATGTGTATCCCTGTTGGCTACAATCAGGTGACACACTTTGAAGAATGCCAGTTTTATTGATTATTTCCTCAGTCCCCTCCTCCACAAATCCTTTTAATTATTTCAATCATATCACTCACATTTGCATTATAGCATGTCTGAATATCCAAGTACTCTTTAGCTAATCTCAATGCATCTGTATTGGGATGAGGAATTGTATTTAGGAATCCTTTCATCTCAGAGAGAGTCCAGGTAACGTGTTACTGTTCCTGCGTTTCTCCCTCTATTACCTTATACCACTTGCTCTCTTACAGGACAGATTAATTTCTCCTGTGCACAGTAACATTCCACGCCTAATAGGGCCTGGGGGTCTTGTTTCAGACATCCCATTTAGGTATGGCATTTTCTTCAAAATGCAGAGTGCCTTAAAGCAGTGTTTCCCAACCTTTCCTAAATCGTGGCATATATTTTACATTAGAAAAATCCCACGGAACACCACTAAACAAAAATGTCACAGATTAATTAGCTACCTGCTGCCATCTAGTGGAAGAGTACTTCTTTGTTCTGCCTATCACTATACATTG
>NW_027322882.1:0-1584 GCF_032062135.1 Pyxicephalus adspersus | reverse complement strand
TATCAGTATCTCTTACAAATGATACATTTCTATGTGTAACAAATGTATCATTTGTAAGAGATACTTATATTACAATATCAGGAGGTTCTCCTTTGCCAGACATCTTGTCAATGATTGCAGCTGTGGCTGCATTCATTGAGAAGAGCGTGCAATCCCCTGGGCACTAGAGGTTAATTTACCTCTAGTGCCGGGGATCGCAAACAGGAGGATTCCCAGGGAATCCATGTGAATCTCCCCTGTTATATTTCCTTGATCATTCGATGGTTTTGCAAAATCGGTACGCCGAAAATTTGGGAAACCATCGGAAGTTCGAGGAAATTTTCGTTAGAATGTCACAGGCATTCTACATCTACATTCATTGTATATCCATAATGATATTTAGAAATGA
Organism: Pyxicephalus adspersus; assembly: GCF_032062135.1. Lineage (NCBI taxonomy): Eukaryota > Metazoa > Chordata > Amphibia > Anura > Pyxicephalidae > Pyxicephalus > Pyxicephalus adspersus. The sequence goes on along the minus strand of NW_027322882.1, from coordinate 1,196 downwards.
CACAGTTTGCAATGTTGTGCCGCTGCCCCCCATTTCATGTACTCTGCTGAGCCATTTACATTCCAGAGCTGCTAGGTATTAATATGCTGTGCTTTGTGATTGGCACAGCAGGGTGAATGGTGTTCATAGACACTGTTCCCAGTCTGGTACAGCAGAACCAGATGTTCAACTGTGCTCAGCCACAGTGCTCAGTGGAGCTTACAGAAAGCTCCTAAAGGAATAAAAAAATTAAATATTAAAAAACATAATAAATACAGCTATGCATGGAAGTCAGCTTTAAAAAAGCAACAAAGCTCTTCCTTGTTGCAGCATAAGGAATGTTTCCATTGGGGCTCCCAAAGAATAAGAGACATCAGTGGGTGATTTGGTTATTTCACTACTCAGCATCCACCAAAAACTGGAATATCTAAAAAGGGTCAGCCAACTAGTAAATTATAATGTAAGGTATGGTGATCATTTAGCAAACAAATCAGAGACAGCAAAGTCTTCATTAATTGTCATGAAGATGTAGAAGGTTGTTTAATCTCAGCAGTGAATTTACTTATTTTAGTAGTGGATTCATTTATTTAGGGGGATCCCACCCTTTTCCATGAGATTTTTCCAAAAGGATGGTGATGTGGTGATCAAATAACATTTTGGACGCTATACAACTCAAATATTTATTAGCTCATGGTATTGCTTAGAAGACTTAGAAGAATTGTACAAAAATGTCTGTAGATTAGTAATTTTGAACACTACAGTTTATCATTGTCAAGAGGGATAATCGCCTTTACATGGTAGTCCTTCTAGTCCTTATTCAGTTAGGCAGTTCTCATAACAATTCTGGTATGCAAAGTTAAGGAAACCAGGACTGATTACAGGGTTTTCAGTATTCTGTAGGCAGTCAGTAAAAGGATGGATTTTGGATAGGTTATATTGGGATTCTGCACTGCCTTATTGATTAAGCCCAACATAAGCTACTGGCGATCATAAAGTAACATCATCATCATTTTAAAAGTCACCAAATTTGGTACACCAGACAAATGGAAAAAAATTGGTCCTAATGCCAGACGAATACAGAAGCAGAAGAATGCAGAATGTTAAATAAGTGGCTCCTGTCACCTGGTAGGGTCCAAAAGCTGAATACTGTTTTGCTTAGAAGGAGCAATAGAGCAAGAATTCTTGTCCATTATTAGTCTAATAGGAAAATAATATTC
>NW_027322881.1:0-1584 GCF_032062135.1 Pyxicephalus adspersus | reverse complement strand
CCGGGGTACATATGACGACAAACACGTGGTCAAGGAAGGATGGACCGAGATGCTAATCACCTATACTCCCTCCTCTAAAGTGGCCTCATCCTCCAAAACTATTAGTTCACCCAAACTCCCCAGGGCTTGAGCAACATCCCTGAGGAAATACTGCAATGCTGTGTGGCAGCATTTCTGCCTGGGGGACAGACACCACACAGGGCAAGAACTGTTGGCAGCTTCAGACACGCAGGCTAAGAATTGGATGACCCCACTTCATCTCAAGCCAGGCAAGGTAGTCTTTACAACAGCACTAACCTGTTGGCTGTCCAAAAAAAAAGTCTGCCTGGCACATGTGGTTACCATGGTAGTGCAATTCTTCATCAGTTAGAAACCTAGCTTCCAGGATGTCCTTTGTCAGGCCAAAAGCATTTGTGGACACTTGAGTGGTCATACTTGTCCATGGATTGGCTTGCCGAAATGCAACAATAAAATTATCGGACTGCAAACACATCATATATGACCTCTGCACTGGAACCTAACATAGGCCATGCTGCAGAGGCTGCGCTAAAGGTAACATGATACAAAGATTACCTATGTGATTGCAGTAGGAGGAAGAGGGCTTTTTTTTTCTCACCCTATTAATGGCTCTTAAATATTGATGCATGAAACATTTAGGTACTTTTTGAAACAGCAACCATACTGGTCAACTGCAATCCTTTTACTTTTCTCCTTAGAGAACATACTGTTGCAGAGGGTTACTTGCTGTTGTCACAGTGTCAACATGAACATTATCCTTTTACCACTATTACTGTGATGCAGGGGTCCTCAAACTTTTTAAACAGGGGGCCGGTTCACGGTCCCTCAGACTGTCGGGGGGCCGTACTATAGTTTGAAAAAAAACAAGGGAAAAACAATTTTACATGCTGCCAGTGCACATATTAAATCAAAAATTGCTCCAATGAGTAGGACTATAGGCCTAGGACTAAATGATACAGTAAAAGCATCCTGATAAAAGCATATCACTGATCAAAAGTTGTGAACAGTCTGACAGATACAATTATTAATTATGTCAGATATGCCAAACATACTGTGGGTATGCATAAGGGCGTGTATTCTTCTGGACCCATAGGAGAGGATGGAGAAAAAGAGTTTACTAGTTCCTATCTGAGACGCTTTCAAGAGCTATACAGTGCTATAGTGGGCTATATTATACTGTGCAGTGCTATTTTGGATGGCAGTGGGCTACAAATTCTTGGGTACCCCCTGTGTTCACTCAACATTTAAATGATATGTTCTATTTCCCAGGGGGTTGATTTAAAAAAATAATCTTCTTGGGTTTGCTGAGAGAGGGAAATGTCCACCGCTGTCTGTCCACCTGATTTTCACTCACTTCCTGTCCTAGAACCACGAACAGAAAATCTGCCTAAAAATAAAAAGAATCCTGAGTTTGACTATTGTCACCAGAACTGGTCTTTGTATTAAAATGTATATTATTTTCTCTAATTTCAATGACAGTTTTACTTTAGTGGCTTTGCCTTTTACAAATTGCTCATTGGGAAGCATTCATTAACACAACTGGATATCAAATCAGCAGCTTGCATG
>NW_027322880.1:0-1584 GCF_032062135.1 Pyxicephalus adspersus | reverse complement strand
CAGCTGGTGGTGACATTTTGTGTCAGTGGAGTCACTTTGCTGTCAGTCAGTGCTGTGATTCTATGCTGGGCCTGCTGTGTAATCTGCATCATGGTCATCCCTGGCTTCAGCTCCCAGCACAGGACTTCCTGTATTCTCTGTGTGCCAGTATTGGAAGTGTTGTGTATGTGTGTATGTACTGTGTGTACACTGTGTGTAATATGTGTATGTACTGTGTGTGTGTGTGTGTGTACTGAGTTTGCTGTGTATATACTGTGTGTAGTATGTGTGTGTACTGTGTGTAATATGTGTGTGTAGTATGTGTATGTACTGTGTGTGTGTGTGTGTATGTAATATGTGTATGTACTATGTGTGTAGTATGTGTATGTACTGTGTGTGTGTGTACTGAGTTCACTGTGTATATACTGTGTGTAGTATGTGTGTGTAATGTGTGTGTGTGTGTGTACTGAGTTCACTGTGTATGTACTGTGTGTAATATGTGTGCATATTATGTGTATGTACTGTGTGTAATATGTGTGCATATTATGTGTATGTACTGTGTGTGTACTATGTGTAATGTGTATATAGTGTGTGTGTACTGTGTGTAGTATGTGTATGTAATGTGTAATGTTTACAAAGGTGCCCAGAAATGAGGAATTCTGGAAAAATCAAGTATTTCTTGCTTCACAAGGTTAAACAAAACTTCAATGTTGAAGGGTGGCATAGTTTTTCCCCGAAAGTGGGATTGGAAAAAAAAAATCCAACGCGTCATTGTGTTTCATAAGGAAGATATAAAACTCATGTAAATTGTAATTGCAGCACAAGGTAAGAAAACAAAAATCCAAATGTTCAAGGGGCATAGTTTTACCCAGAAGTGGGCTAATGGAAAAATTCCAATGTCATTGCATTTCCTAAAGTAAGGTAAAAATTGTAAGGATGACCACATGATGCAACACGGTGCAGAAGAAAATTTTGTAGTTGGGGGTGAGCTCTTGCCAGAATAATCAAATATGTACATTATGGTAGTATGTACACTGCAACGGACCTTTGAACTTTATATATGCGTACTAATAAAAAAAAAAAAAAAAGTGGTTCATCATACCGCAGGTTAAAAAACCTGTACCCTTTTGTCTGTTTAAGGCATTTAGTAGGATGATTTTTCTAAAGGTTTACTTTAGGTAATTCTTCTGTTCAGAGTAGAAGTCAATCTACTTTTAGTAGGTAAATTCTCATGAGATTATATGTCCATTTAACTCTTTTTATACCTGGTAATTATCATTGAAACTTTCCATTGGTTGTAGACATCCAGAATCAAACAAAAGAATTGTGTTTTGGTGGTGATGGCAAAAAACAATAAAAAAATCAAACAAAAGAATTGTGTTTTGGTGGTGATGGCAAAAAACAATAAAAAAAATCCAAATGTGTGGTTTACACTGTAGAAACTTTTTTTTAGATACCAAGCTTACCATAATTCATTTTCCATTAGCTGATTTGTATGGCCTAGGCTAAGATCTTTGCATGCAAATTATTTATTTTTGGTTTTAGTTACAGAAGTATACATCTAATTTAAAAGCCTAGTAAATATAAGTTGATTTTTAGGACTCT
>NW_027322879.1:0-1585 GCF_032062135.1 Pyxicephalus adspersus | reverse complement strand
AGTGTCCATTTTGTACACAAGAACACAAACATGGAACTCAGCGCTGCGTAATATGTTGGCGCTATATAAGTCCTGTTTAATAATAATAATAATAATAATAATAATAACATGTCTATGAATAAAGGCTGCACGGTATGAAGGAAGGTTGTCAGTGAGCAGGACACAAATTAAAAATTAAAGTGAACCTGTTCAAGGTTTGGAACGCTAGAGATGAGAGAAGCTTGTTGTGATATTTAGGATAACATTAATTCCGGATCTCCCCTTTAAATATAAAACTATCTTATTTTAAAATGTCTTTGTTTGAAATAACAGATCGGGGTCTACAACAGACCGGGTTTTTCAACACTCATTGAAAAATTTGGAGTTTTGTGTCTCCGGTTGTCATAAAACTCAGACAAGGCTAGTGGAACTCTGAGCTGTATTCTGAAACCCATTTATTAATGAAAGAAAATGATTGATCTATTAAAATATATATATTACTACATTTTTACTTTTTTTACCTTGCATGTTTTCAACAGTGTTCAAATATGAGATCCCACTCATGTGGCCCCCAAATATTTGTCCTACGGAGTAGGTACAGGAGTATATAATACTTTACACATTCCTTGAAAGAGTTAAATCTGCTCTGGAAATAAAAAGTCTACACAATAGTGGAAAAAATTCTTTATTACTCCTTTTTAACTAGCCATTACCTGGATACATTTTAAGGTCCAGCCCTATGTTTTATAAAATAATAATATTTAAATTAATACTAACAAAAATAAAAATTTAAAATACTTTAACAAGCTTGGGATATTTTTGGATAGGAAATGGGTACATATGTGTCCCTCTACTAGCCATGAATGGCCCTCTGGAATCTGGTTTGCCAAAATAGTAAAGGGGCAAAAAGTGAGTAGCCCCCTTCCCCTTGGCAAAATCAGACTAATAATTACCTTCGTAGGGCACAACAATGTCCAAAGATGAGATCCCAAGCAGACCAGCGCTGGTTATGCCCAAAGGCAGAAACTCCACCCAGCTAAGGAAGGTAGTTGCTCCTATAATCTTTTCCCATCCTTATGGTTTCCTTACCCTGCAGAAAAAAAAGATACCATTTACTAGAGTTATTGATAAAGGAAACTAAAGAAAAAACATTAGCACATACCCGACTGGGATAAGGTAATCGCTGGCAAGGGAACTAGCCAACAGATCTCTCTATGACCGTAAAGTTGATACTCAGGTGATTAGTGTTGGTGCCAATTAAATATAAAGGTTGTCATATTGATCTGTAAGGGAAAAAATCCATGGACGTGAGCTCTCGGTTTCTGCAAAGATGATTCTTCAGACCAAATAATACCTTGCTGAGTAGATTTAATGCCAGTGTCCTGAATGATTACAGGAACAATAACAGGCTGCATACCTTACTCATACAGTCCTACCAAATGACCACCCATTTTGCTGATAAATTACAGGATTTTTGAGAGACATATACCTTAACCTTCTCCACACGTGTTCTTGAGAACCTCAAAACACCACCGCGAACAAGAGTAACATCTTAAACTTGTGCACCCCTTCACACCCACAGGGCTCTCCCTAAATCCCTTCTTGC
>NW_027322878.1:0-1585 GCF_032062135.1 Pyxicephalus adspersus | reverse complement strand
AAGTGACATTTAGCCTGCTGAAGCATTGTGCATCAAACATTTTTGGTTTTTTTTTTTTTTTTTTTTTTTTTTTTTTTTTTTTAGTAAAATACTGTTACAAGTTTTAAAAATCCTACTTTCTTAATAGATTGGTGATATTCACCTCCAGTCCATTACCCACCACCAGTCTACATGTTCTCATTGCTCTTTTTTTCCTGCTCCTCCACACAGACAGGAACCATATGCTTGGCTCCCTGCTGAATCTGCCAGTGGCCGTATCTGGATTAAATAGATTGAAATCTAATAAGGCAATTAAACCTTATATATATTTTTGCCATTGTACTACTGTGAATGCTGAGGATAGGGTCACCAGCGCACAACACATTGTTTTTAAGGATACTACTATATCTATCTACAGCAACTCCATGAGATACCAATACCATCAATATCCAAACACAGATGGTTAAGCCATTACCCCTGAAGAAGCCAAACTAGGCGAAACGCCTCGGGTACAATCACTAACACGACCATAGTGTTTTGAATATAAGACATCCCAATTTATTGTTTGTATATGATGTGTTGAGTTGGACTATGTCTAGGGCCACATATGGCCACTTCAAAAAGTCTGTTGATTATGCACCTTATGTTTATGTGACCTTTACAAATGCAACTAAGGGCACCATTGCATACCCTAAAACTATGTTAGTTGTTTTATGTATATTGCTGTACAGTGCTCAACCCAGAAATTTTTTAAAGCTGGGTGGAAAGAAATTGTAGGCGGGTGGAAGGCCCTGACCCAGCTCTTCAGTAACCACCCAGAAACAGCCGGGCGGTTGCTGAAAATTGCCGGGTGGTGCGCCCAGCTAAAAGGGGCTGAGGAGAACACTGCTGTATCATTAATTTGTTTGTTTTTGTATGACAAATGTATTATAATTGATCATCAATACCTGTAAATTGATGAACTATCAATTGAAATATTCAATATAAGATTTTTTTTTGTGCAAAAAACCCTGCTTTCTTCGCTCTCATTCTTATTGTACTGTTTTTCCGATAATATAGGTTAGCACACAGTCTACAAAAGAACTTATGTACCTAAAGCTCCCCACCAAAACAACTATTGATTAGTTTTGCTCTTTTTGTGACAACCGTGGACAAAGTCTGCTTAAGGCAGCGTATGGTACTAGTCTTATTATTGGCACATGTATTATTTTTTTTTATTATGAAAGCTGCAGTCAACTTTAGTTTAACAAAATCTCAGCCCAAAAAAGTGCAGATAATCCTCTTTGATTGTAAACTCTTTTGGGCAGGGTGCTGTCCTCTTTTTGTGTCTTTGTATCTGTCTGTCATTTGCAACCCCTATTTATTGCACAGCGCTGTAAAATAGGTTAGTACCTTACTAACAATAACATTTTGTGCATAAAAGACTTTTATATACAAAGAAGAAGAAGATTTCCACATATATATATATATATATATATATATATATATATATATATATATATATATATATCACATAGGCCACAACCATTATTGAACCCAGAAAAAAAAGAATATACGGTGAAGAACACCAATTTTTGTAGCGGGAGTTTTTAGGCCAATATCAACA
>NW_027322877.1:0-1585 GCF_032062135.1 Pyxicephalus adspersus | reverse complement strand
AAAAAAAAAAAAGGGGAGAGCTGATCTTACGTTGCATGTTCTTTCCCCTTAGTGAAGGCAAAAAACCCTTTCAGACACGTGTAAAAGAAGCAGCCAAGAGCCTCTCGGGATATGTGATGTAGGTATCCTGGGAGGCACTGCGCTCCCATTCAGTAGTCTTGTATGAAAACAGGCTGGACAAAGTCTTTCACAAAGACATAGTACGTTTAAATATGCTAAGAAGGCTACCTTATGAGCAGGTGATGAATTGCTATGACACAGTTGCATGGAGCAACTAGATGACAAAATGGAGAAAGCTATCAGATATTGAGGATTGTAAATTCTGATGAATTTTCATTTTGAAAACACCAAATGGTGATGTGAACTGTACTTCCTTTCTTAAAATAAATGCAAGTCAGAGGCTTTTTACTATTTCTGATTGCAGATGGGAGTGATTTGATGTCAACTGATTGAACCTCCTTTCCATTTTTGATTAAATCTTACCCCAGAATGTTACTACATACAGTGGTGCTTGAAACTTGAAAATTTTCTTTATTTTTAAATAAATGTGACCTAAACCATCATCTGATTTTCAAACAAACTCTAAAACCCATGAGGAATTATTAATGATTAATGAAAAATTAAAATTTAATATAGTCAATTAGCTATTGAAAAAAATGATAGCTATAAGCTAATACTGTGCTTGATTTTTGGAACTGGCAGCTTATCTAAGAAAATAAATGCCTTTGGCATACAGTTAAAAATTGTCATCTCCAGGATATAGTGACATCTGCAGTAGAAAATGTTCAATAATCAACATATACAGTTACTGAATAAAAAAGTAATATATTGAAAGTAGAAAAAATTATGTGAAACACACAAAGCTAAAAGCAGAAGTGGGTATCTAACACAGTATACAGAGGTTTCAGTACATCCTTGTTGATGCAAAACAAATTGCTTTAAAATTGACCAGCATGGAGATTTAAATTGTTATTTTGTTATATATTTTTTATTCCCTACTAGGTTACCCCTATCAGCCCTATTTAACTATTTTTTGTCATTTTCATTTATTTATCTTGTAAAGGCTTAAACTAAAACATCTTTTTGTTGTTTTGTTTACAAATGTATTTACAATGTTTTCCTCCAAAAACTTATTCTAGTGTAAACAGAAATGAAATAAATTTAAGAAAAACATGTATATGATAAAAGTAATAAATAGAAAAAAAGTGCGTTATTACTATTTTGTTTGGTAATGATAGGCATGTCAAACCTACTTTTTCTAAGCCACAAATGAATGTTTACTCTTTTGTCCACCTCCAGCCACTTTTAGTAATAAACACTAAATAAAGCCATAGAGCTTCTCTGTGTGATAAATAATATATCTTGTAGATTTACACAGTCTGCTTGAAAGTTAGCAAATCAGAAAAATCTCATGTGCCCACATGTGAATTTATTAGAGCACTTACCTATCCATTTGTATTTGCCAATAACCTTGAACAGTTACTGGCACCCAGTTTAGCTGGCCAGAGAAGCGAGTTGTGTCATAACCTCCAAATACCAGTTCTCCACCTTCTGCTGAGTTAGGATCTCTGAAATGAAAAAAAAA
>NW_027322876.1:0-1585 GCF_032062135.1 Pyxicephalus adspersus | reverse complement strand
ACTACAACCTTCACATTTCTTACTAGCTTCCCAGTACAACCTCCAGATTTCTTACTAGCCCCTCGCTACAACCTCCACATTTCTTATTAGCTCCTTGCTACAACCTCCACATTTCTTATTAGCTCCTCACTACAACCTCCACGTTTCTTATTAATTCCTCAATAGAACCTCCACATTTCTTGCTAACTACTTACTACAACCTCCACATTTCTTACTAGCTTCTGGTTACAACCCCTACATTTCTTACTAGCTTCCGGTTACAACCTTTACTTTTCTTACTAGCTCCTCGCTATAACCTCCACATTTTCTACTAACTCCTTACTACAACCTCCAGATTTCTTACTAGCCCCTCGCTACAACCTCCACATTTCTTATTAGCTCCTCGCTACAACCTTCACATTTCTTACTAGCTCCTCACTACAACCCCCACATTTCTTACTAACTCCTCACTACAACCTCCACATTTCTTATTAGCTCCTCGCTACAACCTCCACATTTCTTATTAGCTCCTCGCTACAACCTCCACATTTCTTACTAACTCCTCACTACAACCTCCCCATTTCTTAATAGCTCCTCACTACGAACTCCACATTCCTTACTAACTCCTCACTACAACCTCCACATTTCTTATTAGCTACCCGCTACAACCCCCACTTATCCTACTAGCTCCTCACTACAACCTCCACATTTCTTACTAACTCCTTATTACAACCTTTACATTTCTTTCTAGCTTCTCACTACGAACTCCACATTTCTTACTAACTCCTCACTACAACCTCCACATTTCTTACTAACTCCTTACTACAACCTTTACATTTCTTACTAACTCCTCACTACAACCTAATAAGTATATGTACCTGGCAGAGCTGGAATTAAAGCAAACCTTTGCCCTGCATGCGGAAGTACAAGTTTTCTTTTAAGGTTGAAACTTTTAGTTATATTTTTGTAGATGTTAGATAAATAAATAATATATTGCCAGGTAATAGAAAACTGGTTGCAGAACAAAAAGTGATTATAAAACATGCAGGCTAAGGAAAAGCGGTAGAACAGAAACAATGATGGTGTGTTTGTGAAAGGGGGGTACATCTGATTGTAGCAAATAGCTAAAGAAGAAAGTGAACCCCAAATATAAGATATTGCAAGTATCACGGTGGCTTTTTGTGGATAGGGGACAGAGAAAAAAAAGTGTAAAAAGGTAATCATGGCTGTGTGAAAGCCACAATGTAAGTGACCATGAATAGGTGATAACAACAGATGAGCGTGGATAAAGGATAGAAGAGGCAAAGTGGAATGTGATCGTAGACAGAAGGCAGTAAGGAAAGTGAAAATGAACATGAAAAGGAAGAGGCAGACATGGAAGTGACCACAGACAGGAGATAGATAGAGCAGAGTTGGAGATGACAATGGACAGGGCATAAAGGAGGCAGTGAGGAAGGAGATTATAGACAGAGCCTGAGATAGACTATGAACAGGGAATGTGGGCAGACTGGGAGGTGGCCATGGAAAGCAGAACATTAAAGGAAACACAAAGTTTACAATGGGCAGGAGATGTAGGTGGTTAGGAGTAGGTAGTTAGGAGGATAGG
>NW_027322875.1:0-1586 GCF_032062135.1 Pyxicephalus adspersus | reverse complement strand
AATACAAATTATTCTTGAAATAAGAAACTTCTATGCTGAATATGAACTTAAGACTATCGTTTCATTAACAATTCCATCCATCCCTAGCAATAGCAAAAAAACTAAATTAAGTTTATGGAGCATGCTTCTCCAACATCTAAAATATAGTGAACAACTCAATCTGTCCTGGCTTTAGAAGATTGGCAACATGACATATATTAACAACAATTTCCGATTGCAGAATTTAAAACCTCTAGATCAGCCACCAAATTAATTTTATACCAGTGTATTGTACCTTACATTAACTTTATAGAGTATACTGTATTGTAGGTTTATTAAAAAACATCATTGTCATGCCACACTTTCACCAGCAGATGGCAGAATCCACCTCACATTGATGAAACATCTTTCAAGAAGTCAGAAGTAATGAAATAGTGAAAAAACAAATCAGAACACTAACAGCAGACCTAAGTAATAAGTAATAAACCATACGCTAACTTCCAGGTTCCTGCCGCAGCAAGAAAGATTGACAGGTAACCCAAAATCTGTTGGAATATCTTTGTCACATATCCCGGCAGACTGTGAGATTCTACACAGAACCTTGTGGCAGGCACCCAAATTGTGGGTGCTCTGGGCTGAATTGGGGGTATATATATTACTTTTAAGTATACATTAATAAAAACACACACTTTTTTAAGTGCGCATAATAATTCAATAATGGGTGATAGGTCTGCCTCAAAAGTATAGAGTCTTGCAATACATAGATTATATTATCATCAGACAGTTCCTAGTCCATGACTTTACTCATCACTGATTTTATATACTAATCACAGTATTTATATATATATGTATAATAGTTACACATGCAAAAGTATTTTTTTAAAATACATTTTTAAAATAAAATTAAAGTGTCAGTAAAACGAATAAGCAAAAGTTTATTCATCTCTCAATGTCTTGTAAGTGCAGGAAAAAAAAAAAAAGCTTTAATTGCCAAAATTAAAATTGATTACTGCATGACTGTCTATAGATACAGATAAAGCATTAGTTCTGCTGAGCTCTAATATCAAGCTCATTCACTTCCTTATATGTTAGATAAGAATGACATGTGTCTTGTGCCCCAGACTGGAGGAAGGATTCACCCCTCCTACCTATCTAGATATGTCTGTCTATATGATACACCTGATTCACTCTATGAATGGAACGTGCCTTGTACAGAGGAGAGCTCTCCAAAATGATGGTGGAATACACTTGTCTCATTCTCCTTATACTGTGCTCAGGTATGTAATGGGCCTGTGTTCAGGAATATTACTATCTTACTATTGAATACTTATATATAAAGTTACTGTATGCTACATGATGTACGAGAAATTTATATTGAATAATCTGCATTATGAAATCTGAATTGCTAATGGTATTGTGCGATGACAACATGGCTAGTTTGACATTAACATCTAAATGTCTTCATTTACAGGGACAGTGACTGGAGATTCCATAGAGTCCATAGTTACTTATGTGTTGGGTGAAGAAGGAAGGAATGTGACTTTCTCCTGCTCCTATACCACCACGTACACAACTACATATTACCTGTACTGGTACCGTCATTATCC
>NW_027322874.1:0-1586 GCF_032062135.1 Pyxicephalus adspersus | reverse complement strand
TCGCCTCCTTCATTCAGCTCTTGGGAGTGAGAAAAGGTAGCTCTAAGTAAAATCCAAATAACTCTAGTGGAGCTTACCATTGCTGCAAAGAACCTAGGTAGGCCAAGAACTCACATAAGAGTAAGCTCAGGGCAGGGTCCTCTCCTCCTGTGTTACTGTCTGTATTCGTCTGTCATTTGCAACCCCTATTTAATGTACATGCTGTATAATATAATGACACTAAATAAATCCAGTTTTTTATTATTATTATTATTATTATTATTATTATTATTAATAATAATAATAATAAAGAAATTATTAATAATAATAACAATAATAATAATAGGAGGAAGGGGAGTGAACCACATGTTCCTCTATACCAAGCACTGCTGACTGAACAGCGCTAAGCAAGGGCGAGTAAGAGCTGCTATGGAGGGGAAAATTATAGCAATGTGTTGACTAATTTTGCAGGAACCCAACCCAAGTTTTCTTTTAGGTAAAATAATCAATTTATGAATGTCTATGGTACATTCAAAGTTTTGCTTTTAAAGTGGACATAAACTGAAAAAACAAAAGTCACAAGGAGATATAGCTAATTAGCAGCATCATGTAGTGTAGAGCAGCGGTTGCCAACTGGTGGTCCGCAGGAAGATTTTGGTGGTCCGCGGCTCTGGTCGGTTCACCCCCGAGCAGAGTCAGAAGGACCCCATCAGGGGACACACTGTCCAAAACCACAGACCACGTCCCCCGTGCAAATCCCCGGCTCAGGAAAGTGGGCGGGCTGTGTTTCACAACACAACCCGCCGACTCTCCCATCGCAGGCTTAGACCTGGGATGGCAGAATGGGCGGGATTATGGCGTTATGATGTCACTATGAGAGAGGTTCCTCCCCTTTGATTGACAACTGGCTCCCCACGCATGCGCGGTCAAGAGCTGGGAATTTTAGTGGTCCGCGTGACCAAAAAGGTTGGCGACCGCTGGTGTAGAGCATGCTAGGGATACAGGTACAGGAATTAAATCATCCCTGGTCTTTTAATGGCTGAAGAGGATCTCCATGGACCTGGAAGACCTCCATTCAGTCAGCAGTAAAAAATGGTGGCATCTCACTAGTTTGACTAGAAAGGGCACAAGTGTGAGGTTTCATTGTGTTTCTATGACCCAGTAATACTGGAGTGGATAAGGAGTGATAGAAATTATGTACCTTTTCTGAATTTACTGAATAAAGAGATGTTAACGTTGGCATCAGTCTGACCCTTAATACTGTTGTTTCAAAAGTAGTTGAAAAACTATTGTTACAATATATTATAAGGTCGAATCAGGGCTTGGAAAGAGGTAAGGTTTGTGTACAGCTAATCTAACACATTCAATATTTAGAACTTGCCCTGCGGCAGAAGCAATGTTAAAAGCGAGTCACACAGAAGTCAATAGTGTTGGCTGGGTCTGTTCTAATGTGCAAACTGACAGCAGATCTTACCTCTTCCAAAGACTTGCCCCAAGCATATACAGCTTGCGCTGAATTGCCCCCATTCCTGTAGGCCAGGACTCGCTTCATGGTGGGAAGGTTGTACAGAGGTTTCTCACTCTTTGCTACAGCAGGATGCACCCTC
>NW_027322873.1:0-1586 GCF_032062135.1 Pyxicephalus adspersus | reverse complement strand
TTCATTACAGCTTGCAGGTTCCTAAATTTAATGTGAAGTCCTCCCCTCCCTTCCTTTTCTAAGTTATCTGTTGCTTTGACAGCTTCCTGTTATGTTCTGCTTTGAAAAAAAAATATTTAACTAGTAGTGGGTTTCGCATACTTAGAAATGTAAAGTAACATGAAACTCCATGTATTTGTATACATATAGTTGTTGGAAGTGGATATTTTGTATACATCCTCTTCATATTGCTACAACACAAAGACATTCTTCTTCACACCATGCAAATTTTGTAGTTCTGTTTGTTTAAAGATTTATCTGCAGGTATTTCCCAAGACGGTTCATCTCTGAGCCAAGTTGGGTAATTAAAGCACCAACCATGTATAACAAACAATGGCTTTAATTAGACACATAGAGGTTAGACTGCTCAGGGGGGGAATATTGTCACAAGAGATAAAAGGTGAATGATCGCTGAATTCCTACAGAAGCCTACAAATACAAGGCCTGACTTCATGTGCTGGGGTACATAGAACACTTGTGCAGCTGTCCAGGACCTCCTAAAATCTGCAAATAATGTGCTGGCGAGGAGCTGGTTGTCAAGAAGCAAGGTCCTGACTCAAACAGGGGAACAAGTACAAAATGGGACTTATCAGGGCTGAAGACAAACCTTTATTATGGGATTAGCATGTACTATACTGATGAATGATTTGAAATGGCCTATATAAGCTTTATTATGAGATTATAGTCACTCAGTTTACATACATTTTAACAATACATCTGGAAATCACGTAAGTGGTGCTTTACTGGAGAGCACTATTTAGGTGGAGGTAGTACATGCTTTAAAGCAGAATTAAATAATAGTAAAAGTATAAATAATAATAAAAGGTAAATAATTAAAAATTGCTAGCAGGCTGCAGCATTTATTCCAAAGGAGCACATTATGTTTGTTCTGCAATTAAACAAGCTTTACCTATCTGTTTTCAATCTTCTCTACAATGTACATTGAGCTGTGTAGGATCCCTGCATAGCTAGCTGCAAGGAATTAATAAACTCCCAAAAGTATGCCTAGGAGAACCTAAACCTAGAGGGGGACTAGGTAAGGATGTTGACACTGATGAATGAGCGAGCAAACAAACAAAGATGACTTTAGTTAAGTAAAGGTGGGTAAGCTTGTTTTATTGCACAAGAGACATAACCTGTCCTGCAATAAAGAACCTGTCTGCTCACAAGTTTTACATTTTTATCTTTTTCTGTTGTATAATAGGAAACCAACTGATTTCTGCATAGGTAAATAGTTTTGGTTGGATTTATTTGATCTAATGAACTCTAGTAATATTTATATGGGCTGGTTTGCTTTCCTGTCTACTTCTATTGTGACTATTGTGACGCAACCATCCTGGAGAGAGTTATTGTTCCATTCTTGGCAAGTGGCTCTCTGCAGCTCTCCAAGTAGCAAGGGTAAGTCCTTGCGAGGAGGCGAGTGTTTTTTATTCTGTGATTTATTTTTATTTTTTTTATTAATTTTCCCAAAAATGTGGGGTAAAAATGTGGGATTGCCCTTAGGTTATATATATATATATATATATATATATATATATATATATATA
>NW_027322872.1:0-1586 GCF_032062135.1 Pyxicephalus adspersus | reverse complement strand
CGAAATTCAATTTGCCCAATAAAGATTGCAAATCACGCAAACGAATTTTTCGCAACCCATGCGCCCGGCGCACTGCCAACCGCAAGTCCGCCAACTTGTCCTCTGGCAACCGACATTCCATCGCAGAAGAATCCAAAACAATTCCCAAAAAACTCAAAATCGTCCGTGGCGACTCTGTTTTCTCAGCCGCCAACGGAACCCCAAACGACTCGGCCACCCGCTGCAACGTGCCCAGCAGGGCAGCACACACCCAGGATCCTGGCGGACCAACACACAAAAAATCATCCAAATAATGAATGACTGAATTCAGCCCGGACACATCACGGACCACCCATTCCAAGAAGGAGCTAAAAACCTCAAAAAATGCACAAGAAATAGCACAACCCATAGGCAGACACTTATCCACATAAAAGTCCCCTTGCCATTCGCACCCCAGCAGCCTAAAACTATCCGGGTGCACCGGCAGCAAGCGAAAAGCTGCCTCAATATCTGCCTTTGCCATCAAACAACCCCTCCCCGCCGTGCGCACCAACTCCACCGCCGCATCAAAAGAGGTATAACACACCCTACACAACTCCGGATCAATCCCATCATTCACCGACCCCCCTTTGGGGTAGGATAAATGATGAATCATCCGAAACTTGTTGGGTTCCTTCTTAGGCACCACACCCAACGGGGATACCACCAAACCAGCCAGCGGAGGCTCCACAAACGGGCCCGCCATGCGACCCAATTCAACCTCCTTCCGCAGCTTGGCTGTCACCACCGCAGCATGCGCCAAAGCAGACCGCAAATTCTTGGAACGGGGGGGGACAACAGGCAATACACAAGGAATACGAAAACCATCAGAAAAACCAAAACATAACAAGCGAGCCCCCTCCCTGTCCGGATACCTATCTAGAAAGGGGCGCATTTTTTCCACCCTCACTGGGGTCATCCCTTTTTCCCCCAGGCTCCCCAAGCCTCCCCCTACCCTTTGCAAGGCACCGCACCGCCCCGTGGCCTCCCCCGCAAACCGAACACTCGTGCTTAAAGCGGCAGGTGCCGCCGAAACGGCAGGTTCCCTCATTGAACAACCAGCAGAAACCCTTTCTTTTTCCTGCCGGGGTGCCCGGCGCACCGGGACCCCCGGCTGTCCCAAGAAAGGGCTGCGACCCCCACCGTGCCGATGTCATCAGGCGCATCCACAAATTGATGTCTTTGTGGTCCCACCTCATGCCAGGGCGCATGGCTTTCCGTTGACGAAACTGCTCGTCGTAACGGAGCCATGCCGTCCCCCCATAAACCCGGTAAGCCTCACTGATCGCATCCAAGTAACAGAAAAGTGCCGAACAATTCTCCGGCGCCTTCTCCCCAATTAAACTGGCTAAAATAGCAAAGGCCTGCAACCAATTCTGAAAACTACGAGGTATGGAGCGCCACGCGCTCTTTTCCTCGTTTGCCCTCTTACCCTCACTCACCTTTCCGTCCCGGGCCCCAAAACGCTCCGCCGGTAGCAATGAAAAAATCTCCACATACTCACCTTTCCATATTTTCTCACGCACCTCTGCTTGCAAATGCGCCCCTAAAGGCCCTTCAAAACAAAT
>NW_027322871.1:0-1586 GCF_032062135.1 Pyxicephalus adspersus | reverse complement strand
TACCAGGTACCTAGTTGTAGTGGTTATTGTATTCACAGCTATTGGAAAGTATCTTTTTAGAATTATTGAACTGAATGCTTTTTAAATGTACTATATGCTTGACTATAAAACTTATACTTTATTGCCAAAAATTGATTCCCCTTGTGGTTTCAGGTGAAGGGGAACTTTTAATACTACAACATATTAGGACAATTATGTGCATCCAACACATGAACATGAAGTCCTTCTTTTGTTAAAGTATAATTTTGCCCATCTGTACAAAGATATGACTTGACCATTTTGGTGTTGAGAAACATGAGTGGACTGCACAGAAGACGTCAACCCTAAACCAAACACCACTGGGATTAATTGGAAGTAGCATTGTGAGCCAGGTCATCTAACTCAGAATCAATACCCGACCTCACAAATGGACACAAATTTCCATGAACACCCCCAAAATCATGTAGAAAGCCTTTCCAGTAGAGTGAAGGTTGTTATGGAGGTAATTTCATTTGAATCGCCCAAAGTTTTGGACAAGGAATGTGCTCCTGTTCACAAAGCCAACTCCATAAAGACATGGTGGGACCAGTTTGGTGTGGAAGAACTCAACTGTCCTGCACAGCGCCCTGACATCAACTCTACAGAACACCTTTGAAATGAATTGAAGCACCAATTATGACCAAGGTCTTCTCATCCAATATTAGTACATGACCTCACAAATTCTGTTTTGGCTAAACGGTCACAAACTCATAAGCATACTTGTGGAAAGCCTTCCTAGAAGAATGGAGGCTGGTAAGCTACGAAAGAGTAAGAAGTCAAGATGTAATACTTTTAAATAGGATGTCCAGCTATCTCAACACAAAATAAGTGTGGTGGTTGGGAGTCCTCATACTTTTTATTTATAATCCCCAAGGGTAAACAATACAAAACACATTCACTTTGCTATTACCATGAATAAAGAATACAAATGAATAAAGAATAAAAATCTTGTGTTTCAGTATCTATCTATTGTAGACGAAAGACTCATGTGGTGCCAAATTCAGAGGATAATTGGCATCATGTACCTCAATTTCACCTGAAAAATGTGGTAAAGGGCCTGGATAGGGCCATGTGAAATTGTGTTCCTAAGGATTTGCAGCTTTTTTTTTGGCATCCAGGCCAGGAGCGGGTGGGCCAGATATGTCTCCCTTTTCCAGGCCACAAACTGAAGGATGAGGATCGGGATGGCCCTGGGGCACCTGGCCATTGATGATAAAACAGAAGCAGGTCTTAGACTGGGGGGAGTTGCAGCCTCAGGCCAAGTGGCTTAGGTAGACGGGTTGGGTGTAGCCTGTATGCTGGGAGAGCCAAGGAAGTCTCCCAAAGTCTGTGGACCAACAGCTAGGAAGAGTGTCAGAGAAAGAGGCTACATTTTGTGTTTACTGATTTTTTCCTGTTGCTGAAACCAACCCCTGTGAGAAGAGATGGCTTTGTATTGGAGTTTTTTTGTGAATAAAAGTGGGCTGAGAGCCCTGAAATTGAACTGGAAACACAAATATTTATCTATCTATCTATCTATCTATCTATCTATCTATCTATCTATCTATCTATCTATCTATCTATCTATC
>NW_027322870.1:0-1586 GCF_032062135.1 Pyxicephalus adspersus | reverse complement strand
AGTAAAGATGTCTGCCTAACCTATTCTACATACACAATATCCTAAAGTACAGGATATACGCCCCATAAAACACAGAACTATGCGGCTAACAATGAACTAAGAGACTCCTAACCTGTCCCTGTCACACGTCTCTCCCTGTGTCTGTCCTATACACAACTGCCATCTAGAGCTGGGTATAATGACATCACCAATGCCACCCAGAAGTGTAATACAAATATCTGAAATTTGTGAAAGGCCGGACCAAGACGTTTTGTGTGCCAGCACTGTTGCTGTGGTCTGTGGTCCTGGAAGCGGTAGGAAGGTAGACGATATTGCTAGTTTGCATCATGAAGTGGATGAGATGAATACCAACCCTCAATCTTACTTAGCTGAAAAATTAGGCAAAGGCAATGGTACCTATCAGTGTGGCAGTACTGGGGGCTTCATCTGCAGTTTGTTATGCCCCCACACTTCACTTGTCTGAGGTGGCCGCATCAGGTTTCACCAGGCATCGAGAAAATCCCCCCTGCCTTGGCCTAGACTTTTGGATGTGTGCGGCCTGCTGCCACTACTGCTGCTGCTGCCGCTACAGGAGGATACGGTGGCAGTGTCTGCCTGAGCTCCCTATGTGGAATGTGGTGCGGGGAACTCCTCACACAGCCAGTAGCATAGTAATCTGCTCAGGTGGGTCACCTTTTTTTTCTCTTGCACTGGGTTGGGTAGAAACTGTGACATTTTGTCTTTGTAGCGGTGATCCAGAAGGGTGGCCAGCCAGTAATCATCCCGGTTTTTGATGCTGAAATGCGGGGGTCCCTCCATAGGCATCGCAACATGTATATGAAAGAGGGGTTCCCTGGGCTCATCCTCCTCCTGTCCCTCAGTAGGGGCCAAAACATCTTCCTCCTCATCACCCACCCCCCCTGCCGCTCTCTCCGCTCCTCCAATGACCTACTAATGACTTCCTCACTCATAACCTCATCACACGCACGGATACAAGACTTTTTTGCCCCAACTCTCTGAAATGGTCTCCTCGTCCTATTCGGCTTGCTCCTACTTTCTGCTCATTTAAAAGAGCACTCAAAACCCATTTTTTCAAACTTGCCTACCCGTCTTCTTCTGTCTCTTAAACAGCCAATTATTCCCACCATTCCGTATCCCCCTCCTATTGTGTGAATCTTGCCCCTCCTCTTAGATTGTAAGCTCTTCGGGGCAGGGTTCCCTCCTCCTCCTCTGACACTGTCTGTAACTGTCTGTCATTTGCAACCCCTATTTAATGTACAGCGCTGCATATTATGTTGGTGCTATAGAAATCCTGTTTATTATTATTATTATTATTATTATTATTAATAATAATAATAATAATAATAATAATAGATGACTCTGAGAACAAGGAACAGTATTCCTCCTCATTACATCCCTAAGGAATTTTAAGCTGACTCTTGGTATGGTGCAGTTGTTTGAATGTTTACCCAATTTCCTGGAAATATCCTATTGATACTGAATTGGGCAGAATCAAGTTTATGCTGGTTGAGCACCGTCTGGATTCTGACTCTGAGATATGCTTTGTAGAATACACTAACATTTAGGAACTATAATGAGGAAGAAGG
>NW_027322869.1:0-1586 GCF_032062135.1 Pyxicephalus adspersus | reverse complement strand
ACGTCACAGCAGCCATTGTCCTGTATTGTACACAGTGTACAGTCTATCACACACACACATATATACATGGGGTGACGTCACAGCAGCCATTGTCCCGTGTTGTACACAGTGTACAGTCCATCACATACATATATATATATATATATATATATATATATATATATATGACGTCACAGCAGCCATTGTCCTGTATTGTACACAGTGTGGTCCTCACCTTTCTCCTGCTCGTCTATACGCAGTGCCATGGAGATGTAATGGAAGGCCTGCTGATGATAGCTCCGCACCACCTCAGGCTCATTGCCCGGCCTGTCCTGAGCAGCGGCCGTCCTGACACAGGGAGCGCCCTGCTCACTGAGGGTCCGGGCCGCGACGTTCTTCTTGTCTGCCATGGCCCTGCGGGAGAGCCGCTCGCAGCACCAGGCGAACAGCAAGCCGAGCTGGAAAGCGAGGAAGCGAATCAGAGAGAAAGCGGCGAGCAGGGGGTACGAAAAGACGTACAAGTTCCGCTTATGAAGCGAAGCCTCTGTGCGAACCGGGAGCGCCGGGGGCCCGGGACCTGTCTCTGCCGCTGTCACCGGCTTCTTCTTGTTCCCTTTTCCGCCCGGTGAATTCATTAACAGCACCCACAGCCGCCGCCATAACACCGGGCACGGCGCCCGACTTCCCTGCCCCGCCTACTGCACCTGACACAGTCCACTTCAGGCCCCGCCTGGTCGCCGCAGCTTGACAGATGTCCCGCCCACACCGCACAGAAACCCCGCCCACAACACCGACCTATCCGCCTAAACTCTGCTAACACCGCGAGACTTCCCGCGTTTTCTACGTCACGTGGTGTTGTCCCTGTTAGGACACTCCTTCCATAGAAAGATAAGGACTGTGGTGTGGAGGAGAATATTATTACTACTACTACTACTACTACTATTATTATTATTATTATTTATTCATTCATTCAGGATTTAGCACTGTAAACAAATAGCACTGTACATTAAATAGGGGTTGCAAATGACAGACGAATACAGACAGTGACACAGGGAGGAGAGAACCCTGCCCCGAAGAGCTTACAATCTAAGAACCAACATTCAAAATCAAGCCCAAAAAATCAAATTTGCCTATGCAGAGAAATGCATGCAGGCGCATTCTCTTTCACCTCTACTCATTAATTCTGAATATCCCCACACAACACAATACCATTTTCTTCCACAGTCTGGTTTAGGACATGTGCTGCTGTGGATTAAACCCCCTGTGTTCCTTTCCAATGTAATAATACTCATCCTATTGAATATATTCTTGAATACCATCTAACCCGGATGTGGATGGACCATGCATCTGTACCTCTTTCCTTCTCAGTTGTCCATCGTTTTGGAGGAATTTATATGAATCTGTAAACATGTGTTTGTTTTCACAATTTAAAGTGTTTTTTTGCCCTATCCTTTCATTCTTCCTCTAAGTTATTCCATTTATTACTTAGTTAGGCTAATATCAGAGAAATATAGTTGTGAAAAAATAAGTGCTTGTTGGTTTAAAGTGCACCTAAACTAAAATTTTTACTTTACATAAAAGGGTAGACAACCCTTTTATGTAAGGTA
>NW_027322868.1:0-1586 GCF_032062135.1 Pyxicephalus adspersus | reverse complement strand
AAAAAAAAGCTTGCAACACAGCAGACTAGGCAGATGGTGGTGGAAGTGCTACGTTCATTTTTTTTACATATAACTTCAGCAACTTGTATATCCGGATCTACTGCTTCATTCAAATTAGGCTTGTGCGGGTTTATTTATGTGTGAGTGGTGAATTTTGCCGCTTTCAGCAGCTGGTTTCATTCTGCTACAGGATTAAGTGAGAATTGTGTAGAATAGCATACTATCTTCAGCCTAAATAATACTTGTGTTTAAGAAGTTCTGGTTTTGAAATTATTATTAAGCTTTTACATACATTTAATGAATCATATTAATACCCATTTAAATAAATTCATAGCCTGTATTTTTTAGCTGTACATTTTGCAGTTAATCAGAGAGAGTGTCCTTGTACTTGATAAAGTATGGTAAATTGCTATTTCATTGAAATTCAGTAGTCTGATCTGTATGAACAATTGTTGTCTAGTATACATAGTCTCTCATCATAAAGTATAGCTATATACATACGCTAGATAATTTATTTCAATATGAACAGTTACTGGCATATCATTACATAATCATTCATTGTGTTGACCAATTCATGGCCAATAGACATGTGATCTTCAAATCATCACATCTGCAGTCGGGACAGTGGTCCACTAAGCATTGCAAACAATTGTGTCATTGTCAAATATACAGCATTGTGGGGTGACATATTGTTCATCGAGGATCATTGGTTTCGGACAGCATTTATCTAATGTGTGTACGTACGTAAAGACTTGTCCTTCATTTATAAACTGGCACAACCAGCACAAAGAATACAGATTGCTTTATTTCTGTATATGTAATTACAAAAAAAATCTTTACACAAAGTATGGTTTACCTGATTGACATTTTATTTTCTTTATCCAAGCATTATTCAAACGCCGCTACCCACCAAACCACATTTTTCCTTCTTTGTGAAATAGGAAAGAATTCCCAAACACACCCTATGTGTGCCCTTGCCCTTCCTTTACAGGAAGCCTGGTATAAAAAGAAACACCACTACCCAGAAGGATTCATAGCCTCTAATTACATTTAAATTGGCACCAAAGACCAATGGCACAAACAACAGTGAAAGAAGAGGTTGTATTTGTCAGTCTTTAGTTTAATTTGTAACAAACATAAATTATGTAAGGCTTTATAAAAATGAAAACACATTTCCTTCCAGAGTAGCATTTTGTCACTCAGAGGAACATTTTCTTTCTTATGGAGATTCATTTTATAATGAGCTACACACAGAAATTTTACATTGGCTATCCCACCTATACATAATAAATGAATTTGTGTTAAAATTCTAGACAGAGTCTGTAGGCAGCTGGACTCATCTCAGTACAATTTTATTCTTTAGGCCCTTAGGCCTCCCCTGCATGGGGTATGCTACCTGAATTATTACACATAAATCTTAGTAAAATAACCTGACTAATTAGTTAATGGCTCCACTAATGTGCTGGAAGAATTAAACCACTAAATTCTACAAGTATTTTAATTTGTTAATTTTTTTCAAAATATTCAAAACGGTCTTTGCAGAATTCCCTTTGGGCACTAAAATCAGAAAACATGGCTTCCACTTA
>NW_027322867.1:0-1587 GCF_032062135.1 Pyxicephalus adspersus | reverse complement strand
GGATTTATATAGCGCCAACATATTACGCAGCGCTGTACATTAAATAGGGATTGCAAATGACAGACTAATACAGACAGTGATACAGGAGGAGATATTGTGTTTTGTTATATATGTTGCCTATATACCTATTGAGAAGTTGCAAGTTCTTATTCCGTGTTGATGTTCATGATATTCTTTCTTCCTGTCTGCTTAAACTGTTGGCAGTGGGAAATCAAATTAGATTATTTCTCTTAAATTGGACCAGGGATAGCAGTAACTGATTTGATGAAGAAGGACCAAGAAAGGAGATCCTTGCATTGCAGGTCATCAGGTACAGCTTCCCCTCCAGTAAGGAGAATAAGGGGCAATAGAATATGGACATCACCAGTTTAAATATCCTGATTCAAGCAGTCAGAGACAACTGTGACTTCGATAATCTCACACTACAAATTTACAGTTATATTGCTAACGGCATTGGAGTAAATTGATACAACAATTGCCATTTTTAGGGTGATTCTTAGCCACAATTGGCACTTTTAGATGTGTCCTGTAGCCACACAATCTGAATACAGATTCACTTTAAGGAGCCTGGAAAGAGATGCTGGCATTGGTAACAACAGAAAAAGTTTTAAAAAAACAACTAACGGTGATAATATTTTAACATTGGTGTCAGACCTTCAAACTGTCCAACCACACCAACTAGTTTTTTCAGGATTTTCATTGGATGATTGTTGATTGGTTATTGAGAATTACTGCCCATTGGTTTGTTAGAAATGCATTATTGAGCTTCAGTTTTCAGAACAAAGTCTCAGGGACCCAGCATTGGGTGAGAATTCCCCTTTAAGACAGCTGTCCCCAGTGCAATATTTCCCATCTATTTCTGTTTCATTGATTTCTGCCTCAGCAATGATGGTCACCAGGACAAATGGAGAGCGAGCGAGGACACAGACAGAAACAGTCAGGATAGTGGACTTCAACTAACTAACTTACTATGGCGATAATTACTGCAACTATTTATCAATGGGGTTAGGCACAAGGATGTCCTCAAAAAGTTTTTAGCAGCTTCCATATTTTTCAATTTTCTGTTTCTAAATTTTATTTTTAGTCCACTTTTAGTGAATTTCAAGATGGGAATTTCATTATAAATGGCAGGCTATACGCATTAGTGAATTTCATCCTTACAAGCAGGACATTGCTCCTACTGACCTCTGTAGCTGCTGGCATTGAAGTCATATCTATGAAAGTTTGAATTTTTCTTATTTACTATTTTCAGTAGTGATCCAGCAGCTCAGCTCTCCCTGCACCACCAACCTTGTCCCTCCCATCATTGACTCAGCAGCTCCACTCTCCCATCCTCCCCTCCCTTAACTAGTAGTGAGCAGCTCAGCTTTGCCAGCCTCAGTGGTCCACCTTGCCCTACCCTATCACATGTCACAAGAGCGGGAGAAAGGAGCATGATGAATGAAAAGCTGCAGTTTGAATAGTGGGTGAAAGGAGGAACAAGGTGAGCTGAGCTGCTAAAGAAACAACATGAGGGTTTGTTTCTAAAATTTGCAGATGAATTTCTCCCTGGTGTCTGTGGCTAGAGGGGTTAGTGAGAGATGATTC
>NW_027322866.1:0-1587 GCF_032062135.1 Pyxicephalus adspersus | reverse complement strand
ATCTATATAGAGGAATCAGGACCTCCTTCCTCCTGCTGGTGACCCCTCTAGTGATGGTGACCCCACAATTCTATCTCTATAGGACAATCAGGACCCTCTTCAGAAAAGCCTAGGGAGCAGATAGCATTTTATAAGGTTGGTCCGACAACACACATGATTCTCAATCTTTAAACAGCCTAAAAATTTGGTATAATTCATAATTTGGTGGTCAGTACCCTTACCTGTATGTCCCTTTATTTATGACAGGGTCCAATTTTTCTTCCGTAAAATCTTGATGCTTTAGGTAGGGAAAAAAGAAAAATGTCCATTAACACCATGAATATATACTTTACTCTTATTGCTTAATATTATTAATATTATTTATAAACAGTAATTATGTAGCACCAACATATTACATAGTGCTGTACAATAAATAGGAGTAGCAAATGACAGACAGATACAGACAGTGACAGAGAAGGAGAGGACCCTGCCCCGAAGAGCTTACAATTTAGGAGGTGGGGGAAGAATCACACAATAAGAGGGGAGATATGGAATGACAGAAGTAGTGAGGGTTTAGGAGACAGAAGAAGACGGGTAAGGTGAAGCGTTGGGTTTTGAGGGCTCTAAATGAGCAGAAAGTAGGAGCAAGCCGAATAGGATGAGGAAGACCATTCCAGAGAGTCGGGGCAGCTTTAGAAAAGTCTTGGAGCCGTGCGTGTGATGAGGTTATGAGTGAGGAAGTCATTAGTAGGTCATTGGAGGATCGTAGAGCGGCTGGGGGGGTATTTTTCTATCAGGGCAGAAAGGTTAGTGGGGCATCAAACTATGGAGGGATTTGTGTATCAGGTAGGTAGGTAGAGCAAGAACTGTGGAGGAATTTGAAGGCAAAGCACAGGAGCTTGAATTTGATTCTCAGGTGAAATGGAAGCCAAGTTAGAGAATTGCCAGAAGATTGGACAGATTTTCTTTACTTGCGCTCAGCTGCACAAACAGTCTTTTGTAGATGTTTGGTGTGATTGTTGTGCCAGGGTCAGGGGTTAGCAGGACAGGGGTAACAGAAGGTGGCAGGGGCAACTTTATCCAGAGACAACGAAAAAGCATGGTTGAACTGAGTGACAGCTTTATGTGGGGCGTTGATTGTGGAGGGGGTGGGGGTGAGGGACGTGAGGTAGTTTAGGAATAGGTTTTGGTCAAGTTTACGTATATCTCTCTGCCATTGACCAGGTCTGTTATGTGGCAAAGGGGTGCATGAATTAGGCAAAGAGGTTTTGGCCTTAACAGGGAAATGGTGAGTTGTCAAGGTGGATGAGGTTGCAGAGTTCAAAGGAGGAGGTAATGGAAGGCAGTTTGGCTGAGGAAAGATGGTTGGGGTCACCCGCTGCAATAACAAAGATACCAAGGATGAGGGTGGGCAGGTCATGGGAAAGAATATGTTCGCAAGAGGCAAAGTTCTCCAAAACTTGGGATATTGGGCTTTGGGGTGTTGAAGACAACATAAATGTCAGCTTTGGGTGACTATGACAATGCAGCCCAGGGTATGTTAGAGGCATGCAACAGTTAGAGGAATTAAATGAATTTGGAAGCGTGTTCCAGCCCTGTGAGGGTGCA
>NW_027322865.1:0-1588 GCF_032062135.1 Pyxicephalus adspersus | reverse complement strand
CCAATTTTTATCGTTCCAATCGAACGACGAACGATCGATTGGGCAAAAAATCGTTCGTAAAAAAGTAACCAACGACACCGACGAACGAGGAAACTCGTTGGAAACGAACGACCGGACCGGCGGATCGAATTGGACGACGATCGTTGAACATCGTTCGTGTGTACGGTCATTCGTTGATCGTCCATAGGCTGAGCATGCGTAATGAACGTTCGTTCACTTTCCTGTCGTGCACATAGTTCCTCTGTCGCTCAAACGATCGTATCTATTGTGTGTACAATATCTACGAACGTTCGTAGATATCGTGCAGGATCGTTCGTCGTTCGTTTAACAACGATAATAATTGGAAGTGTGTACGTAGCTTTAGAGAAAACAGTAGTTTCAAGATATTTCCTTGCACATGATTGGATGGTTAAAGGCTCCAGAGCTTCATCACATTTACTAAGCTAAGTGAAACATCCCTTGCAATGGGATAATTTACATTTCTATATGAACAGTCTGGTATTTTTTTTAGTAAATCAACCCTTTGCCTTCACTGCACTGTTACCTGTAAGCATTGTACATTGTTGGGAAGTTTCATTATATGGAACTTTCTGTTCATGTCATAATTTGTGCCTCTCAGTCAGTTTAAGTGACACCAATGATGTTTTAGGCTGTCTGTAAGGGTGACATTCTTCCCAATGACCAGCAATGCAAGAGGGATTCATCCCATGGACCATGACCACCAAGTTATTGTACTGTGAGCTGTGGATATAGTAATTATAGCAGGGGCTCCCTGAAAACCTGAAGGTTTTCCTAAGAGGGTTCCCCCATATTAAAAAGACTGCTCTAGGATATAAATAAAGTACAATATTTTTCACAAAGTCACCTAGACATTGACCCAGGGTGGGTGCCATGGCTAGTAGGGGTGGCATTCATACTGCTTTTGTGGCTGTAATATTATAATTAAAATACATAAAAGTGCTTAGCATAGGGATGTTCTGCCCACAACCATCGTGGCTCCCACCAATGACTTTCCATTATTATCATGGCCATCCTCCCATATATACACCTCGAGCACAAACTAGCAGACTTAGGGAAGAAAAAAAAAGTACAAATTGGTACCATATATTTGTATATATATATATATATATATATATATAGTACATTCGGCAAAAAGTGCAAAATAACTCTTTAGTTGAACCGGAGCTTAAAAACAGCATTTTATAAATAATTGGTCAAAATGTAGAGGGGAAAACAATCATGAGGCATTCTTTTATATTCCATTCTATGCGAAAGAAAATAAAATGTTTTGTTGTGCACAAAGAACACAAGCAGATAAAGCAGCAGTAATATCTGTAATCATTTTGCAATTTTGCAGGCTAAAACTAGACTTCGAGTCAGGCCAGCTAATGGACAGAAAACGAGTGTTTTCAGTTCAGGAGATGCATCTTTGTAGCTTTACAGCAATCTACATAAACTGTTTTATTAAAGCATGACCTGCTGATCGCTTTAACTACAGCATATGCTGCAAATATGAAAACCCAAATACTGATCAGATGAGGCTTCTTTACAGCAGCTTACACCTTTTTAAGACCTGAGCGCAGATGTT
>NW_027322864.1:0-1588 GCF_032062135.1 Pyxicephalus adspersus | reverse complement strand
CCTAACTGAAGACATTTTGTTTGATAAAGTGCTACATATTACCAATGGCTGTTGTTTTGCTGCCTTTTATCAATTCCTTCTTCCTGATAATAACACAACATAACATTAGACCAACATTATGCAAGCACAATGTGTGTTAGTAATAATTCAGAAGCACAACTGGGTTACAGTCGTTTGGGTTTGTCCGTTCGTCGTTTAGCAGGATCACCGGGTATTATCCTAATAAAGTTGCCTATTTAAAAACTACTGTATATTAACATGTTAAATCCTATATGAGATTTTTAGTGTTTGGGTTTATATCTACTTTAATCCTAATGGCTTTCCTTACTAACTTAATAATACAAGGGGGAAGTATGTAAAACCCTGTTTAGAGTATTGTCTTTCAAGTATGATAGACATTACAAGGCAGCTCATGTTCCGATGAAATAACCATATTTAATAATAAAAAGCACGTAAGAGTAAACAAGAGAAATGTAAAAATCACCTTGGAAGGGAGATTTGTAGCAATCCAGGCGATGTATCTGCGAGCTCCTCAGGCAAAACACACAAACCTTCCTTATTACTAAAGCAAAGGCTAACATAAAAATCTTTCAAGAAGCAGTTTGCTTGTGTACAAAATCTCATAAATAATATATTACTGTTAGAGAAGTAGATGAACTGTCCCCAAATGGAAGAAGGAATCTATTTCATTTTAACAAGCCCCTATTTGTTATGCTCTTTTAATAAACACCACTAATTACTGGTCAGGGTAAAAGGACACAGCTAGCTTGAAGATTGAGTCTAATAAACTTTTGCAGCATGTTTGGATATGGGATAAATAGGAGTTGTGTACTGCTCTTTATTTGATCTGTCTACATAATAACAAACATCTAGTTTCCAGCTCAAACTAAATCATGTATGTGCTGCAAGTATGAGGAAGTCATTAGATAGAATCAGACTGGAATCACAGCATTACTGCGCACATGAAACTGTGGGTTTATCTAATCAAGTTTTACCCATGGCAAGCTGCTAACAAATGAGACACATTTTCTGGGCTGCCCCTGCTATATTTAATATGAAGATGTCATTGTCCTGAGTACAACAGATAGCTATTAGATATTAGTTTCAAGGCTAAAGCACAGAAATGTCTGGTTCTTGTTAACTATTCTCACTCAAAGAAATAGCATGGTATTAGCTGTTATTGACTACAAAGTGCATTACTGGAAGCTGATATAAATCAGTTTATGATATTCACATCATAAAAATACTTTGTATCCCACAAGCAAAGTAATGCTACAACCACACAATATCCAAATATATTAAAGCAGCCTTTTTTGACCTTTTTAACATAGGAGAAAACAATACGTCTTCAGGAAAAAAAAATACGCCTTCATGGAACCCCTGCTATAATTGTTTTACACACAACTTATAGTATATTGGTGTTGATCAGTATGAAGAATGTCTCCTACATTGCGGGCCTGTAAAAAGAATGTCGCCCTACAGATCCCAACAATCTTTGGTGGAACCCTGGTTAAGAAACACTGTATTATAGAATGGTGTGATAATAATCAGGTCTGAAAAATGAACAAATACAAATCTGAATTTGGCA
>NW_027322863.1:0-1588 GCF_032062135.1 Pyxicephalus adspersus | reverse complement strand
ATTTAAAGAAAACAAAATGAGACTTTGGCAAATCATTGGCTTATCAGTTCCTCATGATCATGTGGTGGCTGATTATAAGGGGGACGAAAGTTTAAGTCCCCATCATCTCCAGGATCTAATTGGCAGTAAGTCCCAAGAGCTGGAATGCTGAGCGTTTGGGGCCCCCCACTTTATATTTACCCAGGACTCCATTTTATCTACACCCATAGGTTGGGTCCTTTAGCTGTACACTTTGTACTAAAGCTTGTCCCTCTTTCTAATCTCAGAACGTTGGGTTGTATGGCAAAGCTTTGCCTCTACCAAGATGGCGGCTTCAACACAGATACACAATACAGAAGGGTTGGTAATCAGGGAAAATATCAACTACAAGGAGCCCATTGGCCAGGGACCAAACTTTTGCTTTAGGTGCCGCTTTTAAATTTCGGTTCCTTATTGTGAATATTCTAGGTCAGCCTTTCTCGATCTTTTTACTATGGTGGAACCATTTAAATAATTATCAGGTCTTCGGGGAACCCCTTCTATAATTATTATACCCACAGGGTAAACGGCACAGTATTAAAAATGAGAGGCTGAGAGGGACTAATGGCAGTAGTTTGTAACCTCGGGTAAGAAAGGGGCCTTACGGTTCCCATTTAGAACCATGCACAGCAGAGATACCTAACAAAGACATCATGGCGCCAATTACGGGGGATTTACAGTCTTCACGTGCAATGGATCATTGTCAGTGGTCTTAACTTGTTCTGCCCCAATGCTATTGTTCCCAAATATTGATTTAGAATGACCTGTGGAAACATGACCCAAGTGAAGTAGTTTTCCAAAAACTAAGTTAAGTATTGACAGGGAATTGCAGTTTTTAAAGTTAAGGTCATTTGTAAGGAAATTGTCAACATTGTATTATCTCTAAAATGACTGGAGGTAAGGTGAGCGCACACAGTGGTTGTTGGAACATTCCCCAAGTGAAAAAGAAGTTTGGAATTTTATGCATCGTGCAGTCTTTTCTCGTTGGAAAGGATCGTGAAAGATCCTTTCCAACGAGAAAAATTGCAGGTGTGTACGCAGCTTTAGGCTATGTACACACGTGTTAATAATTACTAATTACTAACGACTGATCGTCCGATAATCGTTAACCAAAAAAGTGCACAATGCCGATGAACGAGAAATGTCGCTGGAAACGAACAACCATCCCGGCGGATCGGATTTGGTGACGTTGGCTATCTATTGTGTGGTCGTTCAGTGATCGTGGATTATTCTGTGATACACTTTTTCCATTACATGTCACTCCCTGCATCCTTCAAACCATCGTATCTAGCGTGTGTACACTATTGGTGGATTATATCTGAACAATCGTATCGTTACAGCATGTACAGAATTGTGCACAATACGATCGTTCAAAATAATTGTGCATCATCGTTATTCATTTGTTTTCTGACAGTTATTGCACGTTTGTAAAACAATAAATGCAGCTACAGGTGCTGCCCCCTTAATATTATTAATATTAATAAACAGGTATTATATAGCGCCAACATATTACGCAGCGCTGTACATTAAATGGGGGTAACATATGACAGGCAGATACAGACAGTGACAC